>NC_088300.1:70635200-70935200 GCF_032854445.1 Liolophura sinensis
ACACACATTGACATGTAGGATTTCTATGACAGCCAGAGCCTACCCCACAGGACAGTTGGAAGTGGAATACAGCCGTTGGCATCACAGGCGGCTACAAACATCTCAGCGATTCGCAACACCAAAGAGGTCGGGATGGCAGATCTCGTCGTGGACTCGAAAAATGGAAGGCGTTCTCTCATGGAAATTCCACCAATGCAGCCAGTTTATCAAAGATATGATTTGCCAGACACTTTACCTCGTAATCCCCAGGATCACCACAGCATTTATCCTTCTCAGAGACAGGGCATATCTATGTATCCTAAGCCCAATATGGTAGTCCCAGGTGAATATGTCAGCCCATTGCTAACTTACCATCGGCCGGAGGCCGAGGTTCCAGTATGCAGGTGTTGTGGTGACCGGAGAAACGACATACATTATCCTCAGAGGTTTGAAGATAATCCGCCAGTGTACCGGCAGGAGTACCAAGGTTTACATAATCCATCACCAGGAGTGCCCGATGGGTATTACCCCGCCACCACCCAGAGACCCAGTTATGCGGTACAGAAGACGTATCCTCACCAATACCCACAACTACAACAACAGACTCCCTACCAGTGTCCGGCAACCGAGCAGATCCGTCAGTATAACCCACAGTACCATGATCTCCCACCCAAACCGAAATCGGCTCACTACTTCTACGGCCCAGATGGAGAGCTTCTTCCGGGCCTCTCGATGTCCACAAACGTCCGGAACCGCCCACAAAGCGAATCCGCCATAGTGTTCAAGGAGATCGGGAATACGGACCAACACTCGAAAAGACAGCCCAGGATTTCCTCGTGGAAGCTTCTCTCAGGTACGGCAAAGTCAAGACAGTCACAGTCAAACATTCCTCACCTTCATTTAAATCCTTGCCTGAGTTGCTAATAGATGAACTGGAGAACCATTACAGCGGTATTCCGGAGACCCACGTGTGCTCGTGGCTGTAAATGATAACTATTCTGTGTATGCCACGCCGTATGTTCAAGGCACGTCGTATGCTCAAGGCACGCCGTACGCTCAAGGCACGCCGTATGCTCAAGGAAATCCGTATGCCTCCATCCTCTCAAACACAGCATGGCAGACAGAAAACACTGTCTTCTGGCTTTGGTGATCACAGCTTCAGATAATGACTGAAGCTGAATTCAAGCTTAACTGGAGATGTTAACATATTATCTGTGCTACTGACAATATGATTGAGTGACAGTATGCTGAAAAGGCCATGTAAAACACTCAGAATGATAACGGCTGTAACCTCCCCTCTAACTGTGTTTGCAGCCATGAATTATGCCGCATACCCAATTTTAACATGTATAGGTGTATCTACACTTAGTGTACATTCACACTCCATTCTATTTTTTCTTCCACGGATAGAATTTACTTACATTCAGTACAGTACTAACTTTACTGGCCAATCTTACTGCATAGTTTTGAGCAGGTCTGTGTACTTTTCACACATACAAAAAGTAATTTAAAAACTCTGTGCTTAGTAATGTAGTATCTTCACAATACCCTTTATCCCAAACGACATGAAATGACCAAAAGCTTTAACCCTTGACAAAGTTGTGCATTTTGCCTGATTCTGAGAATATCCAACTGGAAAAAAACTTAAGTTTCATCACCACAAGCAATATTTCACGACATTTATCTGCATCCAAAAAGGCATTTCGAGGGTTGAAATTTTAGGTGTGTTACCATATTTAACACAGTTATGGAAATTATTGTTTACATTTGTTCAAACACACATCAATTAAAAACATACACCTTTGTAGGTAACTTTTATTGTCTTCATAAATCTGATATTCAACATGGATATAAGGCAAATGCATCAAGAGAGCACTTCACTGATTTATTAAAATAATAGTAGCCATTTCCCTGTTTTCTCAGCCTAATCAATATTGCAAATTTTGAAAGCATGATAAATTACAGTTTGGCAAACAGTTACGCCGTACGCATGAATTTTTCACTTAAACGATGGCGACCAGCATTATGGTGGGAGGAAACCAGACAAGAGCCCGGTGGAAACCACGACCATCCGCAGGCTGCTGTCAGACCTTCCCACCTACAGAGTTTTATATTTATACAGGACAACAAATCGAGACATATAATAAACACAAATGTACTAAAAATATGGTGACAATACACTGTACATTGTTAAAAATATCACTTTTATTCAAGATGGAAATCTTGATATTTCATCCTTATATACATAACAGATCACTTTATTTACATGCTGATATTAAATTGTTGTCTAATGAAAACAGGACTTGACCTTTTTGATGAAACACACCTTGTGATGCTGTGAACACTATATATCCCACGTGAACAAGCTTAACAATTCCACGTCTTTTGAAGAAAACCTTGTATATTTTTTTTATAAATTACCATTGTATTCTGATGTCCTAATTCAGATCATTTGTTTGTCTGAATCCTCTCAAATTATCTAAATGTTTTGTTATATAACAAATAAATAGGACAGAATTGTACACAATGAACAATGTATTCACTTAAATCTGCTTCTGGGAGTGAGTTTCTGAAGAACCATCTAAGCCCAAATCCCCTAAATGCTGCACATCAAATCTATCAGCTGTTTGCTGTGGAAGATCTCAGATATTTCTTGATTCACAGAATGAAAAAAATTCCATGAAAAACAACATAAAACTAAGCGCAATATTATGCTGATACTTCTCCTAGAAGTTTCTTGGTTGTTTCGGCATTGTCTGGTGTGAGGTTAATCAGTCTGTTACTGGATTCAGCCAACTCTGTGATGGATACTCGGCCATGCTGACGTATAAACTTGGCCACTGACTCAAGTTCTTCCATGGTAATGTATATAAACTTTCCCCGGTCATCTATCACACCTGTGAGAGCACCTTCAGACTGCAACTCCTGAACACGGTCTATGGCATCCTGGCAACAAAAAAAAAAACCCCACAGATGGATGTCTTCTCGGATTGTTAAGCTCTGCCCCTCTGCAATAACTATGATAAATGACAAAACATTTCGCCCCAAAAAATGAAATTTTTAGAAACAAATAAATGTCATAAAAAAATTACTTTTGGAGCTGAAACTTTCATTTTCCCAGCAGGATATCCAACCTTCCAAATATACCTTCCAGAAATATCAAAATGGGCAACTCTGTTGTCAGCCAGATTCTGGGCCATTTACCACAATAAGGGTGATATCAAAGCTGATTTGGGTTTTATGTTCTTTCAAGAAGAACTATGTTATTGCAGGTCCTCTTCTCATCAGATGAACACCCAAATCTTGATAGTACAGAGTTAATAATTTCTTGTAATTCTTAAATTTTTTTATACACATTTTTTTCTTGGCTTATTCGCAAGCTTTGTGAGTAGACTGATAAAGTTATACTACTGTGAAGTACTGAAGTTGACTAACTCAACCAATTTTGTCTTCCGGTTAAAACAATTCATTTGCATAAAATACACCGAAAGTTACCCAGTTATTTCCAAAAGTACTGTAATTCTTCAACCTTTTCTGATGTTTGCAAGGTTTGTATTCAAACACATTCTGAAGGCATTATTCTGTGCTGACTGATAAAACTGTACTTTTTGTGAAACCTTGAAACTGGCCAATCCAACCAATGTAATTTTGTCTCAAAATCAAATTAAAAATGTGCATAAATTGCACTCAAAGTTGCTCTTTGATATGTGAAAAGGTTGAGGAATTAGGTTAAGTGCAACATTACTGGTTTACCTGTGTTCTGAGTTTGAAATGTGCAGCTAAATCTTCTAGCATCACCACTTTCATCTCCTATGAAATACAAACACAGGTTATTTAAAGCAAATAAAATATAAATGACAAATTGTAAAGTACAAATAAATTGTAATTAAATAGAGAAATATTAATCTCTTACTTATTATACTCACTGTTAATTAAATTAAAATCAAACGCAACTCTGATTAAAAAGGCAAAAATTAAAAATTTCAGGTAAGCCACAAAATCCATCCCTTGCCAGTTACTGATGTTAACAATTGTGGTAACCATACCTTGACATAGGAAATAAATTCTTGTAATAATGACTCTGACTGAAATAAAGAGAAAAAACTTGTCAAGATAACCACCAGTGTTGCAGTTAGTTGTATTACAGATTGCTCTGGTTGTTAATATGCAATTTGTTTTTTTAATACATAAATACATGTATGTTTATTTTAATAATTAAATACTCAAGTTTTACACAAGAACATATATGATGTTAAACATTGAATTTACACTTCAACAGTTTTGTGTAACTCGGTAAACCTTGTATCAATATTTGCAGACTAAACCATATCCAAAATGACTTGTCCACATCCACTAATATCCAGGACTTACTTTACGACCTGGAATTGTTTTCTCTTCAACACTCACTGATATCCAGGACTTACTTTAAGACCTGATATCCAGGACTTACTTTAAGACCTGGAGTTGTTTTCTCTTCTACACCCACTGATATCCAGGACTTACTTTAAGACCTGAGTTGTTTTCCCTTCTACACCCACTGATATCCAGGATTTCCTTTAAGACCTGGGGATGTTTTCACCTCTACACCCACTGATATCCAGGACATACATTAAGATATGAAGATTTTCTCCCTTCTAAACACACTGATATCCAAGAATTACATTAAGACCTAGAATTTTTTTTTCCTTATACACCCGATATCCAGGACTTACTTTCATATCTCAAGATGTTTTCCCTGCTACACCCACTGACATCCAGGACATACATTAAGATCTGGAGATGTTTTCACCTCTACAATCACTGATATCCAGAACTTACATTAAGATCTGGGGATGTTTTCACTTTTACACCCACTGATATCCAGGACGTACATTAAGATATGGAGATGTTTTCACTTCTACACCCAGATATCCAGGATATACATTAAGATCTGGAGATGTTTCCCCTCTACACCCACTGATATCCAGGACATACATTAAGATCTGAAGATGTTTTCACCTCTACACCCACTGATATCCAGGATATACATTAAGATCTGAAGTTGTTTTCACCTCTACACCCAATGATATCCAGGACATACATTAAGATCTGAAGTTGTTTACACCTCTACATCCACTGATATCCAGGATATACATTAAGATCTGGAGATGTTTCCCCTTTACACCCTCTGATATCCAGAATAAACATTAAGATCTGGAGATGTTTCCCCTTTACACCCACTGATATCCAGGACATACATTAAGATCTAGAGATGTCTTCACTTCTACACCCACTGATATGCAGAATATACATTAAGATCTGGAGATGTTTCCCCTTTACACCCACTGATATCCAGGACATACATTAAGATCTGGAGATGTTTTCACCTCTACAACCACTGATATCCAGGACTTACATTAACATCTGAAGATGTTTACACCTCTACACCCACTGATATCCAGGACTTACATTAAGATCTGGAGCAGCATCCTCTTCCCCCTCCTCCTCCACTGTAAAAGCTTGTTTTAGTCTTAGGTACTCCTCATGTTCTCTCTTTTCTTCCTCCTCTTTGCGTTTTCTTTCCTCTTCAGCCTATTTTTTTTCAAATGAAGATGAAATAAAACCATGCCCAAAATTTAAAATGAAACTGCTAGATTACCTGCTAGAGGTTTACTAGAAATCCACTTGTCCTGTCCAGGATTTGTTTTCATATAGAAAAACGTGACAGATATTTTATAGTAAGCTGGCCAAATCTTCCCATAAATTTCACAAACTAATGCGACTTTCTTGTGAATAAAGCATGTGCAATAGTGCATGCTTCCCATCTAGGACCTTGCCACAACGCTGGCAGACGTCTCGTGTGGCCGTGCATCTGTGTGATCCTTCACGCTCATGTCTTGCCATTTGTCGTGTTTGTATTCAGGTGATGTCTCAATAACATTATGCATACATATCACTGCAAGGATCATGTATGCCTCATGAAAAAAAAAAAAAAAAAGTTAAAAAAAAAAAGATAACCCAAAACATGTATGTTCATGTCAGAATTGGGCGTCACCAGGCTGCAGACCTTTCAGTGTACGCTACTTTCGGTGGAAGGGACATGTACGTTGAGCCGCAACTACCAGTGTTTTCAACAAGTAGCCTGAAATGGCTGGTGTATTGTTTTTTTAATCTGACTGGTGTGTTTACGAAGTTTTCAAGATTAGCCTACATCTGCTGATTGTCTGTACAGACTTGCTCAGTTGCTGACCAAATTGCCACCCGGGGAGTTTTTCAGAAGAGTGATTTCCACAGAAACAGTGAATTTAGCCCCAGCAGCCAGCTTTGGGAGATTAATTTATTCCTGCTGTTTACAATTTTCAAAACCATACAGTGTACGTCAGTTAATAAAGTTTGACATTTGTGAGTATTATTTACTTACTCCAATACAACATGCCTATTGTTCTTCAATTCTGGCAAAGTGTCACTGCTGGACACTAAGCCTGTATGGATTCTTTTCCAGATCTCCACATGACACTTACGAATATTTTATTTAAGCCTGAGATTAACACAGACATCTATCTTTATCCCAGATTATTCCTAAAATAATTTGTTTTGCTGATGCTGCCGAATAAACACCTATGATATTTTTTCACACAAGTATAGTTAACGCCAAATCATTACTGTCCAAACTGAAAAAAAAAATCTCGTATTCATATGTGTACGGATACATGCCTAAGCTATTCACATACATTTTGCCTCAACTTTTATTCAAGTTCACAAATAAATTTTGACAGGCCTATCTGAATTCATCTGGGTGTTGGTTCAACTCATGTCTTGTTAAGCATAAATTAACAGAGTGGAATAAATTCCATTAAGGCATATTGTAGTCACAGAGTCAGAAAAAAAAGGTACAATGTGTCTGGTAATCCAAAAATTCAAATAAAGTGCATTGGTGCAAATGGAAAATTCTTATCGGATTACATTTTCTGTGAGAAAAACATTTCAAACAAATTATATTTTTCCTTCATGCGTTTGTTATGTGGGTGCTTTTCCCACATGGTTTCATACAAACTTCCACAGTCACAGTCAAAATCTAACTTGTCCTGTATTATGTTTTTAATTTTTACCACTTCTGTACACGAAATTCATATTGTAATACCGCGTTGCTGTTCCTGCACAGTGTGTTAGCGCCAAGGTGTCAATTTGGTTTTCTAAATCACTGAGTAGCAGATAATTTTTCACCGGCAAATGACTTCCACAACAAGGAAAACCTTCTGTGGAAGACACGAAAGATATTTGTCCATCTTTGAACTTGCTATGGGAGATGAAGATTGAGCTAGTTTTAATGATCCATTACAAATCTCGCATGGACTCGCTCATAAATCACTACTTAAACAAAAATTACCACTTTGCTATCCAAAACACACTTCAGATATTTTACTTCAGTTTCATGTATTGTATTAGTCTTTCAAGAATCTTTAAATCATTCTAACAAAAAACTATATTTTCCGTTTTCAAGTTCCCACAATCAGAGTGTAGGGCTACCAATGCTCAGCCACGTGTGTGTGATCAATCCCAGTGGACATATCACTGACTCTGCAGGTGACTGACTGTTTATAAGCTCTCTATAAACTCTTCACAAGACGTTTAGGATCGTGCTAATCTCCTGCCTGGTTTTGACTTTTAACCTGAACTGTACTATATATATGTATATATATATAAATATATACTATTTCATACAACTACATATAGCTGACTGTTAAGCAGAATGTATCATCACACAGACCTAAGCAATCTATTGTATAATGTGCCAACTCTGATAAAGAAAATAAATACAAAACTACGACAGAACATAATGTCTTCAAAATTTAGATGGAGTTTACCTCAATGGCTTCTTCAGCTGCTCTTTTGGCATCTTCCTTTTTCCTTAACTCTTCTAGCTGAGCCTGTCTTCTCTTCTGTTCTTCTCTTTCCTGCTCTTGTTGCTGAAAACGACAGGGCTCAAGTCAAACAATAACAAACCCATCCACAATGCATGTCAACAGCTATACTTATATCATGCTTCATGAATCTGTTGGAATACATCCTAAAAATATGAAATCTTTCGGTTTCAAAAAAAACAAAAATTATTCCTGAAAATTTGAAGAAGTTCTGACAGACATGTCTTTGAGACATTTGCAATTATACAATTATATAAAATCCAAAGCTACTGTTCAAGTACCATAAGTCTTTCATAGCATATACACATCATTTTTAGGCAACTTTTATCAATGTAGACATGTACACTGTCAGGACAATAAACCCAACATGCAACAAAGCAATGATGTGAAATCCCAAAGATGTGCCACAACACTATCGTAACACTGTAAAAAGCATACTGTATTCTCAGTTACCTCTCTCATTGCCTTCTTCTCGGCCTTCTCCTGAAGTTTTCTCAGCTTCTTTGCGCCAACTTTTCCCTCTGGTTCAGCGATGTCATTAAACATTTCTTCTTCATCATACACTTCCTCATCTGAGATAACAGCAAGGTTTTCAATACTAACCTGATTACGTACCTAACATCACATTTCACTGAAAATATGTCGGAAATTAATTTGATTTGGTTTTTCTTTTTTCAAAATATCTAGTCATGAGACCAATATACCAGTTTGACAACACCTACTGATGCTTGGATTGGATTCAGGTGCTTTCACCTACCACTGTCGTCTCTCTGGACTCTCATTCGCCTCCGCCCACCTCTCCTCCGGGCCGCTGCTGGTAGGTCAGCCACATTACGTAGAGGTGGGGCACGAGCCACAGGAGCTTCATTTCCAGCGTTCACACCTTCACCTGAAACACATCCATTTAGGTTTTAAATGGATCAGTGTTTTACACTGTGCTCAAAAATATTAAAATTAAATTAAAAGGCTGTGATCAGGTTTACATGATATGTGGTAGAAACCCAGGCCAAGTCAACAAGGACTGGATGTGAACACTTTGTCTAAATCTGACCAATAAGGGTAAAGCAACGCCTAGCGATCTGGCTGCAGTAATCTGAGGTGGGTTTTAATGAATGGGGATATGGAGAACCTTTTCAGAGAGGTTGTAAGGGCCTTGCTGGCTCACATGGTGAAAAGTCTTCCTTGATGCCACTATCAGATCCTTGACCCATATGGCCATGTGTTTGAATCCAGCTATCACTGTTTTTGCTTGGAGCTGAAGTCACTTGGGTTTCCTACACCCACAAATTAGTCCTGATCTGACGTTAGGTTTGGCAAAATTTTGTTCGGCAATGGATGGCCCCAAACATTGTCTGAGAGCACCCCATTCAAAAACCTGATGCAGTTACCATGGCAGTGTATCATGGCATTTGAGACAAAAATTATCTATCAAATAGGTCTTAATGGCTTTAAAGTTGCAGACACTTATGTTCTTTATCTTTACATCCATTGATTTATTGTTGATAGCGCCTCATGGATCCGAAATTCTGATTTTGGTGATGCTCAAGGTGAACACCTGTACTGACAAGCTTGACATATTTGACAAGGGCAAGTAACTGCATCAGGTTTTTAAATGGAGTGTGCTTGGACATTGCTTTGGGGCCATCCTTGGATGAATAAAAATTTTTGCCAAACCTAACGTCAGAGCAATCTCCGACGTGATTCAAAGCCTTAAATACTAATCAATGAACAAATCTGGCTAACACCTGACGCGGAAAATTTCCCATGGACTAAATTTTACTCCCAGCCTAGAAATAGGCATTACAGCAACATATTTAAATGCTCCTCTCGCTGCTGTAATGAATTACATTTTGAGGAGGTAAATACTAAATTAGACTAAAACACGTACAAGTTTAATATAACCTCAATTACAGCTACATAGGTTATTCATCAAGTTATCCGTTATGATAATCAGAAGGAAGTGAATGACAGTTGACACGTGTTATTTGGAGGCCATTTTCCGACATCAACATACGGATCACCACTACCTTCCTTGGGTAAACAAACGAACTAAACACGTTTCTTATACATCCTTACCTATTCTTCCATTGTTTCTTGTTTTAGCTATAAATGAAATGACACCGAGAAGGAAAACAACCAGAACAGCTGCTGAAATGTACACCACCGGATCCATGATGTTGTTGGACAGCTATCACATCTGTCACTAGTACATTTCTCGCAATGTAATAACGTTGTACCCGGTAATGTACGCGTCTCTTACTGGCAATTATTTGCAAACTTGCAAAAACTTAGAAAACGGACCATCGTTTCAGTAAATATTTATTGACAAATTTATGTTTAATACTTAGTTAATTTAGTTTTCTGTACGTAATATTAAATTTTTAAGAATGTAAATAATTGGATTATATGATATCTTACTGTTAAAGGAATACAAATTTGTCCGTATCCGATTTTATTTATCAAGTCCTGCTTTATCCCTCTACTGTCTAGAGGCGCGCCGTTCTGAGATGATCCTGCTCATTTAACATTTACTATGGTGTAAATTGCGATATCTATCTGGAATATTATGGAGTTGTACCAAGCCAGTGATCATTATATTCTTGTGGACGGAGAACACAGTCTATGGTGCAATCGTTTCAATGGATCAGTAAAAGCTGGCAAAGGTGGGTATGTCTCTCGCAACGCTCAATGTCAACCAACTGCATTTTGACAGGTTTCCACCTAACTCTTATCGTCTGCTGTTATTTATTTTATTTTTTGTCCTGACTCAACCGTGTATGTTTTCCATCCGAATATTTTCCGAAAGCCTTAAGGGCAGCCGGAGAATTTACAGTAGAAATATTTTTAAAATAATGTGGGTGTTTTACAATACTTGTTTCACTTGATTTTCACTTAAGGGCTGCTTTCCGCAGTAAAAATTAATACCTTACTGATGATAGTGATAGCGTCATGTATCCGCCCCAAAAAATCATGGAATGCATATGGTGCATTCACAGTAGTTACACGAGTGGGTGTGACTTGTGCTGTGATTTACATTTTAATTTTTGTCATATACTTAAATTTATACTCAAGTTTATTAAACATCATGTTGCAGCACCAAACTAAGTGTTAAATGTGGTTTTAAAAATATCTTCCTAAACCGTAAATGATTTCATTTCCAAGTTTAACTGTTGGCAGAAGAGAAATTCTGTTGTAAAATAGAGAAGTTATTGGTAATCTACAATATGCACCTTTTGTCTGTGTTACCCTTAGTGTTGTTTAGCCTTGGACGACTATGTTTGATTTTTTACATTTGGATGGTGCTGCTATAGTCAAGGCTGGCATTCAGCCCTTAAGGATGCATCATAAAATTTTGGAAAACAGTCGATAACTAACCTTGCCAGCCTGGTCCAGTTACTCCTTTACAATTTTTAGCATTCTAGAAAAAATTCTGAAAAATACATAATCAAGTTCAACTTCTGCGCTGCCTTGAACTTTACAGAAATGGCCCATCATATACTTTATCCTGGTTTCTGGGCCAAACCTTCCCACAGTTTGCAGTCGTGAAACCAGGATCACCACAGTATACATAATCATAGCAGACAGAAGACAGTGGCCATTTTGGGAATGGAATCAGTGAACAGGTTGAGCTTGGTGAAATATGGATGGATATTTCCCCTAAGGATGATCGACGGCTCAGGATTTTATCTGTGTGGCTGTAAAGGTGAAACTATATATGCTGGGGAGTTCAGTAATCAACAGTTTCCGAAATTTTACTGAGCATCTTACGGGATAAATGGCAATAGGTCATGACAAAAAAGCAAACATAGTCACACATCAATAAAGCATCAATACTTCTGTATAAAGGTGAATTGTCTTGAAGGTTGTGTGAAACATTTGAAAACATTTTGTCTGATATATATATATGTGTATATGTGTAAGAAGAAATAGTCTCAGTGGTGAGAGATACTTGCCTTTCAATTGCTAGGACACACAAGGTAAGAGTTTAAACCTGACCTTGGACAGGGAATTTGTATAGATTCCCTCACTCTCACTGTTTGTGGGGTCTTGGATTAGTCTTTGTACTTCACTTATGCGAAATGGTATGCCTTGGGCACCTCAAATTCTGCTACAAATAAAACTGCCATTGTATTAGCCAACAAAAATTGTCATTATGGCATGAAAGAACTATCATATTAAAAATTAAATGTGTTTTGAAGGCTTGTACTTCATGTAAGCAAGGAATTTGTGTTCCTCTTCATTGGTCAGAAAACATTTCCTGGTGGCTGTAGTGTGTTGTATAAATCTTTATGTGCTCCTACATCTGAAGAAGACATCTCAACCAGCCTTTATTTCATTGATCTCCACTGTTGCTTTCATACATGTTGGTGAGACAGGGTTTCTGCTACATTTTCGAAGTAGTGCAAAAATATCATAGAAATCATACACGTACACACATAATCATATTGATGTAAAAGGGTATAAATCTTCCTTTATTTCCTTTATGGACACGTAGATATATAGCTTTTCTGTTATTTAAGTTTAGGATCCATTATTCCTGGTATGGCCATCCAAAGTATAATACATTTACATTAATACTGTGCAGCAAACATAATGTTAAAATTGTCAAAAATGTGCATTATTTCAGAGTAGATATGAAAGTCATATGGTAAATATCACACTAAACACATACATATTAGCTATTAAATAAAAATGAATACACTTTAATTTTATGATTTACTTGTGTTCAGTATTGAAAACTGGGTCCTTCATAAACACAGGTAATGCTCTATCTCACTGGCTAAACAATTAAGTAAATCAGCAAAATTAGGTGGACATAGTGTACGATAGATGAGTGCCTGTTGTAACATTGCCAGGTGTTGTGGGTTCCAGCACTGATGTTTCATGCGAAACCAGTGAAGCCAGACTATAGCAAAAAGTGTAGAGTAAGACATTTTGCACTGATGATGAAATAAATAATTAACCAGTGGAAATTGGTTAAGAATTCTTTTTATCATTCTACACTTTGTTTTTTGTGCATGTGAATTGACTGTAAATTTTCTCTCTCTCTTGAAGGTACAGACTTGTGCTTGGCCTGGAACCCAATATGCCTGGGCCTGGTGTATGGTGTTGTCGGGAAGATCAAGCCTCATCCTGGTACATCAACTCGTATTATAATACATACATCCTTTTTCCTAATGGAAATATGACAGCTTGATTTTTTGTTGCTCTGTGATGAATGTTTTATTTATTTATTTTTTCAGTGAATAATGGGAAGGCAGCATGTATTTAAAAATTTTACAAACTTGCATCGCCCAGTAACTTTATCTGTTCAGCGTCTGTCATACGTATTCATCTCACTAACCCACTCACTGTGGTGAACATAGTTTCTTGCAACAGTCCTTGAGTAATGAGACGTATTTGTTGTGAATTAAGTTCTCATTGGTTTGAATATGTGAGGAAATATGATAGCAGTATCAGACCGTAGCCAGGTGTAGTGTAGGGAAGTACTACAATTACTGATACTCAGGACTCATCAGTTATTGTGGTAATCTTTCACATACCTTCCTTATTCTGGTTATATGTTTTGTTATTGAAATAGATTGCTTTAATTTCTTTCCCCAGACTCAGAGAACTGGTTAATCTTGATACGACAGACAAATTTTGTTGGCAAGTTTTTTGATAAACATGAAGTCTTCAAAATTGAGAAAATTGCCGTCCTGCCACTGTCCACAAGTGAACCAGCAGACCTCGATATTGACGTAAGTGATAATGTAGTTGCACAAAAAGTGCATTTTTACGGGCAATTAATGGTAATTAAAAACACTTATGTTTCCGAAGTTGAGGCTTTTCCAGTAGGTAACAATGCTGCTTTTCAAACAAATGTCAATACACTTTTTAAAAATCAGTAGATCTGTCAGAATCAGGCACATTGAGTAATTTGGTAATGGACAAAATTGTGGGTCAAACAGAGTAATCAGGGCTGTAGTGGATACCTCATTGCCTCTGTCATAGGTGATGACATGGTGGAGTCAGTGCTTCTGAAGTTGATATATAAGCAGACTCCCAGATATAATACCACATATTTGTGCCATACATCAGATCTGAGTGCTTTTTATAATTTGTAAATCAAGATGCATTGAAATCGTTTGTAGTGGAGAGTTTAGTTAATTGAATTAGAAGTTCCAGTGACATGTTGTAAAATTTCAATATCTTTACAAACCTAAGCATACAACATGTGTTATTTTCCTACACAATTTTTCGAGGTGAGTAATATTAGTAATTATGTCAGTGTTGCTTTTCCTTGAGTTGTGGCCAGAATCTGTCGTGAAAATTTGTGGTTCCCATTTTGTAGGCAGCCCTCAGAATATGTTTAAATAAATATCCTGCAAAGATGCGAAAGGGTTGGAGAATTACAGTAGTTCAATTCCAGTCTCAGACAGGGAATTTTGGAGATTCCCCAGTAACTGGCGTGCATGGCCTGGGAATATTAAATAAGTACTCATCACTGGTTTGGTGGTCTTGCATTGAATTACTGTTGAGATCTCTTGCTTTCTACTTATCTGGCATATTGGTACATGTTGAGCTTGGTCTTCGGCCAAAAATCTTTGCTGATCTCCTATGGTTAAGTTAGTCAGTGAGTTGCCAAAGTTTGGTTGTTTGTTTCAGGTAATATGCTTTCCTATGTTCATGAATCTGTCATCTGTTATATATATGGTATTAAAAAATAACCAATCAAATTTATTTATTTATTTATTTATGTTTTCTCTATTTTCAGTTATGCAGAAAACACCATTTTGGCATCAAAAAGCCAGAGAGAATCACCCAAGCAGCTCAGGGCCAGAAACGAGCCTTACAGAAAACTCTCAGCTCTATTAAATCTGCAGCGGAAAATGTCAAGCCAAAAAAGGTGATGAACTCATAAGAGTATATCATGTCAGATTGCCTGGTTGTCATCTGGTGCTGCTAATACATTTAGTAACACATGGAATACCACTGGATTGATGTTAAATTGTTTATTCTCTTATTCAACTTCATGACCAAGTATAAGTATTACTGGAGTAAAAAAACTAAAGTTGCTCTTTAATCTAGTTGAGTAACAATGAGTAACATACATATACTATGTACCAGGTGTAAAACAGACAGCAACTTGTTCCCTTGAGATCATTTTGATCATGATCCAGAATCTACCCAGCATTTAGAAACCATATGTCCCATTTCTAATAATCATAATTTGCCTGGCCAAATTCTCTGGAAAAAGCATGGGGTTGTTCAGATATATATTAGAAACAAAAAGCAAGAACCCCTGTGTATTGCAATGCATTGCATATTCTGATGTACCAATGCTTACACAACATGTATCTTATCAACTTAAAGCAAAAGAGTTGGTTAGCGAGCAGCAGTCTCTCACCAATGCCGTCGGTGTCAGTTCGCCCAGCTCATGCTGGCTTCCTCATGCTGGCTTTCCATACGTGGGAAGGTCTGCCAACAACCTGCGGATGGTTGTGGGTTTCCCCCGGGCTCTGCCCGATTTCCACCCACCATAATGCTGGCCGTAGTCGTATAAGTGAAATATTCTTGAGTACGGCGTAAAACACCAATCAAATAAATAAATAAATAAAGCTAAAGAAGACAGAATATCATCATGATAATAAAAGCAGTACAATACAGCCATAGAAAACAAAAATCAGTGTGCCACAGGCTGTCATGCTGAATGACTATTTACGCCTTCTTAGGCCTCATTGGGTCTTCCAAGCATGCCAAAAAGTGCCACCACAGGCCCTCCATATGAAGAGAACAATTTTATTCCCGCATACAAGGATTGATGTTAACCAAACTTTTGTGAAGAAGAACTGATGGCACTGTCACAGATCATGCCACTGTATGCCTTTACTTTCGTGAAGGAGAACTGATGGCACTGTCACAGCTCATGCCACTGTCTGGCTTTACTTTCGTGAAGGAGAACTGATGGCACTGTCACAGCTCATGCCACTGTCTGGCTTTACTTTCGTGAAGGAGAACTGATGGCACTGTCACAGCTCATGCCACTGTCTGGCTTTACTTTCGTGAAGGAGAACTGATGGCACTGTCACAGCTCATGCCACTGTCTGGCTTTACTTTCGTGAAGGAGAACTGATGGCACTGTCACAGCTCATGCCACTGTCTGGCTTTACTTTCGTGAAGGAGAACTGATGGCACTGTCACAGCTCATGCCACTGTCTGGCTTTACTTTCGTGAAGGAGAACTGATGGCACTGTCACAGGTCATGCCACTGTATGCCTTTACTTTCGTGAAGGAGAACTGATGGCACTGTCACAGCTCATGCCACTGTATGCCTTTACTTTCGTGAAGGAGAACTGATGGCACTGTCACAGCTCATGCCACTGTATGCCTTTACTTTCATGAAGGAGAACTGATGGCACTGTCACAGCTCATGCCACTGTATGCCTTTACTTTCGTGAAGGAGAACTGATGGCACTGTCACAGGTCATGCCACTGTATGCCTTTACTTTTGTGAAGGAGAACTGATGGCACTGTCACAGCTCATGCCAGTGTCTGCCTTTGTGTCTCCGTTTCTTCCTTAAAATTTAATTTGACCCTGAGATACATACTACGTTTGGACTCCTTTTATTGCGTATAAAATGTATGACGTAATGGATCTTTGTCTTAAATTGATCCAAGCTTTAATAACAAGAGTTAAAAGGCAAATGTTTATTTTGTCTTTTTTCATTACAGAAAGAGGTTAAGGACAAGGAGAAGTTTGAAAAAAAAATGTTGGAGGTAAATGTAGAAAGTTACAGTAACTTATTGTGCAGATGTCAGAAAAGATTAGGTTCATCTAAAAAAGTTTTGTGTTTGTTGTCATCCCTTTCAGGCCATCATCTTATGTAAAAGTTGTTGTGAAGTATTAATGTACGAAGTTGATTAAGAAATTCATAGTTGAACATGTCATATACAGGTAACACATTTGTAGGAAATGTGTAAAATGGTCTAAAATATTATTCAAATTGTTGCATTTTTTGTCTCCAGCTAATAAATGTTACCACTCTTAAGGTGTACTTGTCTTTATTGAGTTTTGAATGATGACAATGAGAGAATGGTGTGTAGGTTGTGGTTGACCTCTAGTATTCCCTTGTTAAAACCTGCTTTTTGTTCATGTTTCCAGGAACTGTTGAAAATGTTCAATGATGGAGAAGGGTTCTATTTTTGTAACACAATGGACCTGACCACAAACATACAACAACAACATCAGTCCTGTTACGACAAATCCAAACCATTGTGGGTTCGTGCTGACGAGAGGTTCTTCTGGAATAGACATATGCTGAAGGAGCTGATTGACTCTGAGGTAAGACAGTACAGCACAAACCAATTGCATTATATATCAAACCAATGCGATAACCTTTATTTCTAGAATATAAAAAAACGGGCCCTGGACAGGGGATTAGTGAATTCCCCCCCGCTTTTACTGTTCATGTGGGCCTCGTTGACAATTAGCGGCTGATAACACTCTTTTGGCCATTTATGCAGTCTAATTTTCGATGAAGATCAGTTATCTTCCATCTATACGTTTTGCATGTCTGCATGACACATTGTAAGGCTTGTCAGTAGCTTGCCCAGGGTCAGTAACACAGGCACTCTGAATTCCTCCACACATAAGACTGTTCCCTGTGATATAAGAGAAAATTTCATGATAATTTCATTAAAAGACAATCATAAGTAAATAAATAAATAATAAAGGTAAAATTAGAGCTGTGTTAAAGCTCAATCAAGTTTTTGTTTACATTCCCCGTCATAATAAAAATTAATATGAAACTATAAATAACAGATACATTTAACATGATATTTAAGTTACAGCACTGAAAGGCAGCCATCACTTTTCCCAGCTCTCATCAGAGGTGGTGAAGTGGGTGATGTGCCTCCCCTGTGAGCTGAAGATCTCAAATGCATATATATGTACCTAACAGAGGCTGAGTGAGTGGATGATTGCTCATTTAACGGACAAAGAAACACAAGACGTTTTGAATCAGTTTATCATCCAACAATTTGTTTGATCACTCTTTCACTCTAATATTGTTACAGTGTGAGTTTGCCCAGCACTTACTTGTCTAATCAATCAAGCAAGCAATCAAACTGTCAAATTGCTGCCTTGTTACAGGATGAGTTAGCCCAGCACTGGATCCAGCCTATTGTGCATGGTTACATCCAGCAGGAATGGTGTGTGATGGACTTCAGCGAGAACCATTCCCCAGCCGACAACTCCCTCACCCCCGATTTCTCCAAAAACACCGACTGCTTGTGCTTTCTCATCTCACTTATATCACGCAGGAGCCGACATCGAGCTGGTAAAGTATAATTTCATCAATGCTTGTTTATGGAACACCATATGACATCAGCTCTGGTATTTAAAGTCAGTTGGGTCACATGTATGCATAATGCAAGTGCTGTTTAAATAAAAATACTTTTTGCATGATAGCTGTGATATAAAAGCATCTTCACAAATCAATTTTGTTATCTCCCTTGATCCCCATGAAATATGGGTTATTCCCCCCCTGTTGACTCTCTGACATTTGGTGTGCTATGATAAAGTGGGAATCAAATTTCTTTTTGTCTTTAAAGGTACGCGATCAAAAAAGCGGGGATTAGATGAAACTGGAGCATGCGCAAATTATGTGGAGACTGAACAGGTAAAACTGATTCTCTGTGTTTCTTGATTGCCTGCAAAGTATAAACAAAATTGTCAAAGCCTAGTTTCGTTAATTATTTATTAAGGGTTAACACAGTGAATATCATTTGGGGGCCTCCGTGGCCGAGGGGGTTAGCGCACCAGCACAGCGCAATGACCCAGGAGCCTCTCAACAATGTGGTCGCTGTGAGTTTATGTCGAGTTGATAGTGACTTCCTCTCCCGCCGTGCGTGGGAAGATCTGTCAGCAACCTTAGGATGTTTCCCCTGGGTACTGCCTGGTTTCTGCACACCATATTCGAAATATTCTTGAGTATGGCAAAAACATCAATCAATCAAATAAATAAATAAATAAGAATATCACTTGTTTATTTTTATAGTATATCATGATGGTAGTGGATAGCAGAGACAGGTGTGCCAGGAGTTAAAAACTACTTTTCACGAGGCACCTAACAGTTAGTCGGAAATTAATCCGCATTTGAAAAACTGGATTAGAGCATTCAACCTGAGTGGTTGGGCCAATCAAATGTGGCAGAACGGAGCGTTCAATCTGAGTGGTTAGGCCAATCAATTGTGGCAGAACAGTACATTCAACCTGATTGGTTAGGCCAATCAACTGTGGCAGAACAAAGCATTCAGCCTTAGTGGTTTGGCCAATCAACTGTTGCAGAACAGAGCATTCAACTTCATTGGTTGGGCCAATCAACTGTGGCAGAACAGAGCATTCAGCCTCATTGGTTGGGCCAGTCAACTGTGGCAGAACAGAGCATTCAATCCCATTGGTTGGGCCAATCATCTGTGACAGAACAGAGCATTCAATCTCATTGGTTGGGCCAATCAATTGTGGCAGAACAGAGTAGTATTCAACCTCATTGGTTGGGCCAATCAACTGTGGCAGAACAGAGCATTCAACCTCATTGGTTGGTCCAATCAACTGTGGCAGAACAGAGCATTCAACCTCATTGGTTGGGCCAATCAACTGTGGCAGAACAGAGCACTCAACCTCATTGGTTGGGCCAATCAACTGCAGCAGAACAGTGCTTTCACAAATGATCTTTAACTAAGATTTCATTTCATTTGTTTGTAAAAAAAGTTGTCAGTGGTAAACAGAAGCCAGCCATACCATTCTAAGCCTCTTTGTACATAGGACTAAAATTGGAAATTGTATGGGGTATCTGCACTCACTAAAACACGAGACAAGTGTTCATTCTCCACCGTGGACAAGAATTGTTTACATTCCTTTGCTCTCACTGCTTGTGGGTCCTTGCATGGTGACTGTAAGCAGTCAACAGAGTTTGTGTATGGACGTTTGCACAGTTTTACTTTCGTTAAAGACCACTTGTCTTTTGCCAATGTCAGTGACTTGTCAGTAACTGGGGTTTATCAGTAACTTCTGACTGACTGGGGTTTATCAATAACTTGTGAATAAGTGCTCTTTACTCAGACCACTGCGGTTTCCTTCACACATAAAACTGACTGACATTGTATAAGTGAAAAATTCTTGAATATTGTCATCAGCAAAAATCAGCAACTACATAAAAAATATGTCCGGTTCAATAAGACTGGTAGCCCAGTGTTCTCCATCAAAAAGAATTTTTTTTTTTAAAAAATGGAATTCTCCATTCCCTAAAGAAAAATGGAAGCAAGAAATGATTAGTGGTGCCCTAGAAGTATGTGAATGTACCCAAGTTGATCTAAAGGTAAATGATATTCCCTTAATCCATCGATTAATAGGTCTTCTCAAAGTTCATTTCACTACCATTTTGCATCGGGCATTGCGTAATTTGTTCTAGAGTGACGATTAACTGTGACACCATAGAGCCAAAAATGTCCAAAAGCAGGACAACATCTCTGGAACATTCTGAATGAACTTCTCTTTGGGCCATGTGTCACCAGATATAGAGAATTTTTCGTCAAGCCTCTCACACACTTTTATTCTTTTCAATAGGAAAGTGCATCCCACCTTCACTTCCATTTTGTTCTCTCCCAGGTGATCGAGTACTCCCCACATGTGGTCTCCTTCGTCCAAGTACGTGGCTCCGCCCCAATGTTCTGGAGCCAATCAGGCTTCAAGTATAGACCTCCTCCTGTCCTGGACAAAGGTAAGCCACCTTGTTTACCTTATTAACCTTTAGCTTCACAGCTAACTGTTTGTCTTTGTCTTTGTGTTAGATTCTGGGTTGATTTTATGGCTTTGATGGATTTGTTGAACTACAAGATATGTACAGATATATTTGATGATAAAATCCACTTTGTAAAATTTTAAATATTTGGAGCTGATGAGCCTAGCTCCTTGTTACCCATTCTGAACTGAAAGACAGTAGATATCTGATCAGAGTGATAAGAGTTACTCCGTTAATTTACTGATATCACATTGAAGTGACTTTGTTTTGTATCATTGTATACAGCATAACCCCTGGTTGTCAGGTACAAGTTATCTCCCCTTTATAAACCCATCAGAAGTGTACTGTAATGCTGAATACCATTATTTCACGCATGTAAAATTTAAGTGACCTTGATATGTATACTCCAAAGTAATACCAGCTGATAACTGTATTTGTAAATGACAACTCCTGGGGCCACTCTAACACCTCCATGGACATGTACATCACCGATATTTCTCCATTTTACCAACTCCATGCTACATATCAGCTATCCATTTGTACAGATGGACTTTCTGTGTTAGTCTGAGCTGACAAGTCAACTTGTGGGCTATTTGGACAGCATCAGGGGCTCTGGTTTACCCTCTAGGGTATCTTTAATTGTGTTGATCAGGTGCATAAGGACTGAAAGGAAAATTTGGCACTATTTAGGAGCGCTGTGAAACCACAAATTATCCTCAAATTGGGAGATCTAGAGGCTTCATGTCATAGAAAAACCTGATAATTGTTAATTCAGGTCCCACTGTTACTGCCTGTCACCTAAAAAAATGGTTCACCAAACCATTTAACTTTTGTTATTCTGTCCAGCTGTTATGTGTGATGAGACTCATTTTGGAACAATATCCAGGGGCCACACCTCAAACCTTTATATTTCACACTTGGCCTTCACATATTGGACTTTTTGGAGTACTTTTTCTGCAGCTCCCTGAGCAAATTGTGTTCTGCATATATTGTTGAGTATAAAAACAGAGGTGAACTGCAGTGGAAAGTAATACAGTGACATACTTTTGGGGCAGTAGATTATGTGAAAGATTTGTTTAGTATAACGATAAAGTAGTAGTCAGTTTGTGCTATTTGTGATTAAGATTCTCAAAAATAATCTAAAATTCTATAACATTTAGTCTACATTGTGTCCCCAGGCTTTCGTTTTATTCTGAATATCAAGTTTGTATTCCTGATTTTGGTGGACAATTGTTGTTTTCGTACTGCTGTATGTATCCCATGCAATAAAACAGTGACTTTTAATATGCCATTTTTAGTTTGGCATTTCATATGTGATCAGACAATTAAACAGGGGATCAATATTAAAACATTAATCTGCCAAATAACGGGGAAAAAAAGAAGAAAAAATGAAATAAGCCTACTGTATGATTGAACAGCCTGTTTCCCCCTGGGTTTTGTTTTTTTCTAATTTTTGACTTGATAATCTTTCTGAATAGGCACAGTGTGAAAAAGTTAATTGGATTCACATCAGGAAACACTAAAACATGTTTTCATGTGGATATGGATAGTTGCTCGTTGCAGCCTTGAATTTCAACAGATGCTAGCATTTTATGATTATTTTCAGGGAACTTGTTAAAAAATTGATTGGATATTTTAGATTTTTGTCTGTTGAAGCATGTTTCAGGTTATTGGTGATGCTAGATCATGTGTCCACTCTGTGTTCAATTATTAAGGCCTGAATTGTCATCTTGAGCACATATTGATTCACCTTCTGTATGAAATATACTGGCTTTTCAGCTTTTGGAGGTAAATTTACATGATGTTGAATGGTATGAATAACTGCCATACATTTTATGCACCTCTTCTAAATAGGAAATATGTGCGTCCATTTATAAGAAGCATGCAGCTGGCTCACTAATTCACTAAACCCATTTCCTTTACCTTTCTTTTCTTTTATATTTAACTGTACACTTTCTCTGAAAAATTCACGGTATAGGGCTACATAAAAAGTTGGTTTCTTTAAAATGAGAACATTTATTAATTATATTAACGAGGTGGAAAGATCTTCAATTTATTTATATATAAAATCATGTCTATAAAATAATAGCTTTATTTATTGAAGGTAACTCAGTCAATTTGTACAAAACTGTTCTTCCCCATGGCCTTCACAAACAAAAACAAAACAATACATAGAAACAGCTATATAGTGACTAAGGAAAAATATGACTGCTGTCCCGGCAACTGTCCCAACCAACAGGTGGGACAGGGTAGTGGGAGACAGCGTGTGAACACTGACACAAGTTTTTGTCAGAGAAGACTAAATTAAACGAGTTGATTGCCTGTTATTCTTGTCAAATGTAATAATCTGGTTATTACATAATGACATGTACATATATGTAATTTTTAAACTGACAATAACTTCTTTTTTTTAACATCGAGCAAGTGACAAATATACACAGAACTCTTAAGAAATATAACACGAACCAGTCAGTGAACTTAATAAAACTTATTAAGTGTTCATAGAATGAATATCAAGCTAGCTTAATTGAAATTTATGTTGTGAAATCCTCCTCTATATTGACGTCTAATTTACAGCTTGAAATTCTCCTTTCTATATTGATAAGACAAATAATTTACAGATTTAAATTCCCCATTTTTATTTTGATATAAAGACTTTTAATTTGCAGCTTGAAATTCTCCTGTCTGTTTTCGTACAACCACTATTAGCTGTAAAGTGATTCTTAGTCTCGACTTTGTTCCATGTGTTATTTTGAGGTTACCATGAGGTACTATTATGTGCTACTGTCAGTTGAGCCATGGCTTTAACAGATGAGTACATCATGTTAAGAAGATAAGGTAATTCTTCCAATTTTTGGGACACCTGATTTACCCTTTATAGCCAATATACACGTAATTGTAGCAGACATATTTATTTTCACATGGTTAGTCTATTTAATTAACAACATACTCACATCTGTACTTTTCCCCCAGGACTTGGAGAAAAAATGTAATTCTTTGCTTTGACCACTGTTAATATCTGTTCTAAACAGTAGAAGAACTAGGGTAGTTATGTCTGAACATGAAATTGTTGCATCTTTAAGAATCAAATAATACATTTATCTATATATTGGCCTTCAGTGAATATATAGACAGTGCAGTGTATTCATCAAACAGAATTTTGCATGTCTTGGCAATTAGTATATGTGAGTAAATGAAATTACCCGTTAGTTTGTTAGGAGAAAATCATATCAAATGTATGTAATTCAGGCAAGCTTGTCCATGCATTTACACTGAACCTTATCTCATTTAGTTTTGATGGACAGATCTATGTCATTACTTTGATACATTTTTTGAATCGGTTGATCTGGTAAAATTACCCTTCGGGTTAGCTCCACTCTGTGGAAATTTGCCAATGTAATTCAGTGAAGCATGTGTTTATTTAGGGAGGTTTCTGACAGTAGAATTGATGGATGATGGCCTTACCGATCTTATCTGGGCAGGACGAGTTATCACCGCCTAAGCACTCTGTACTACCTAATGCTGTAATTTACCAGACTTCTAGTGTCCCATCCAAATAGCGTTCTGACCCACCTCTGAGTCGTTAACGTGGCATTGTGATTTATTATAGACGGAAGCTTGTGATGTATAACAATGTATAGAAATCTTGTTTAGCCCAATCACCTGACTTATCATATATGGGCCTTGTGAAGATGTCTTAACAACATGAGCTACATTTTATAAATGATAATATTTGAGATTGTTGTCGCATGCAAGGATGCTTCAGTTAGCATCGTTAACATTTAAACATACACAAGTGTCAGTATTTTGATTATAAAAACTGTTTGTAAAGCCTTTTTTGTGACATATTTTGGGTCCTTAATAGCCAAATGGTCAGGTGTTACTTCTTCAGTTTATTAGACCACCAGTCCTAGATTACAAACCTGACTTCTGTCATAGATAAAAATGAGTATAAATATATATATTCAGGTTTCCTTTGTTTTTTCTTACACAGGTGTTAAATTATGTGCCAGATAAAACACCAATCCAATAAATAAACCAATCAAAATGGAATCTTTCTTTAAAAATCATGATCTTTGAAGCATCTTAACTGCCTTTCATAAACAGCCTTGTTGGGGCTAGACTTAGACCAAACTGATCTTAAATATGGTTACATCTTCCTTCAGCTTCAGGTAGTACTTGAGCAACAACCAATAGAACGGCTGGCCGTTGAACTTTCGGTACTCTTTAAAAATATGGCAATGGTCCCACATATTTTTAGATCACAGCTTGCAATGCCAGAACCCAGTAAAGTTTAAAAAAAATACTTAAGAAGAGTGCATATCATTTTGCCTTTTTTGCTTTATTCATACTTGAGACATGAAATCAGGTGTCAATACACACAGTTTTACCTTTGCAGAAAACAAATAGCCATTTAGTATGCTGTTGTTAAATTGGGGAATCACCCTTTTGTAAATCCTGGGTCTCTGGAAACATATGACATACAAGTATACCCATTCAATTTAAACTTGTATAATCTGAAGTTTTCCGTCTGTGTGGATTTCTTGTAGATTCATGTATTCATGTACACTGTAAAGGAAGTCTTTGATAACTTGATAAATATGCAGGAATAATCACTTAACAATATCTAAAACAAAATGCTGGAGTTGTATGGCATACTTTTCTGTCCTCTCTCCTAAATCACCTGTGGTTACTGTGAAATCGGACTAAGTGTGAATTTGCTGAACAGTTGGTTGAATATTATTACCTTTTCAGACAAGATTTAGGTGTCTCAGACATGAATTACGATTTTGAAAAAGATAAATCAGGGCTATAAATCAGTTGGCATGGTGAAATCTCAGCTAGTGTGTACTATTATCGGCACAGTTATTGTTAGCACGGATGAGAACATATGGAGCTCGACATTCGTGAATAGACAAACAGATTTTTTCTTTGCGTCTCATTTCATTATTTCCTTATCCTTGTCTGGCTGCGTGGGGCTCATACAGTAAGGCTGCTGGAGCCAGTAATGCGGGGAGGAAATATAAACAAAGTTTTGTTAGTGGTGTTCTCAACAGCCGAGAGAAAAAAGTCTGTTTGTTTATGAACCGTTGAACTGCGGGCCAGAAGATGAAGTGTAGGGGCAACCACCTTATGGTCATTGATTCCTCAATTCCTCAGGAAATCTTTAAATAGACAGAATTCAAAGAGCAACTGTCTTAATTCTTTCTTATGTAAACACGGCAGACATTTAAACAGGCAAATTGCTACAGTAAATTAAGGTCGCTTTTGTGCCTGTCTGGGCTGAGATAAGCCCAGCATTCTTTGAAAAGCTCGTCTGAAGTCCTCGTTAAATATTGTGTATAATATGGGATTGAGGGCAGAATTGACGTAGCCTAGCCAAGTCAAAGCGGCCTGCAGGTGGTAGTTGACGTAACAGTGGTTACAAAGGCTGCGGGCAATGTACATGAGGAAAAAAGGCATCCAGCACACAATAAAACACACCATAATGAGGGCCATGCGCTTAGTGGCGCGCTGTTCTCGTAACTCAAACCGGCGCTTCATGCTGGCCGTGAGGTGAGATCGGCCAAGTGGTTTGCAAGACGTGGACCATGGTAGTGAGAGAAAATGTTTACTGGCTCTCCGCAGTCGAGACTTGTGTTTTTGTTTTTGTTCATCGTAGGAACTGTTGTAGTCCTCCACACTTAAATCCTCTAGATTGATGCTGACACTCTTAATAAATTTGGTTCTCACGGAAATAGGGCTGGGCTGAAGTGATAGGCGCTTGTAGTGGTTACCCTTTAGTGCCTTACATCTATGTTTGTTTTCAAATTCACTGTCATGTTCTGAGTCACTGATCTGAGAGTAGGATGGGCTGAGGATGGCGTGCCGGTCATGGTTAGAGTTGGCCGTGATTTCCACTGCATGGCGACTATTGTTAGCCATCATTATACCATTATTGGTTTTTTTCGGGATGAGATCCTTATCGGAAGCATCTCCAGGGGAGAGGCTTTTACAGTCGTCAGCATCATCACTTTTGCAATAATCCAAGTTCCCTTTGTACTGGGCCTGGTAATCTTCATTCTGTTCAGAACTGGTTGTCCCTGTCAAGCTGTCTTTTGTCACAACGGTTTGCAGTTCAAAGCTCTCCGTTTCACACTGTGGCTGCAAAGAGTCGTTGACAAATTGGGAAGACGTGTCCACTGTGACAGACCTCGGAAAGTGAATCGAGGCTTTCTTTTGAAGTTCTATGGAGCGCTTGTGGAGGGCTATAAAGATCCGAATGTAAAGGAATAGCATTAACCAAAACGGTATCACAAATGACCCAAAGGCAGAATACATGACGTAACTTTGCAACATGAAAAGGATACAGTCGTATGTTTGAGTGTTCTTATCGTACTGGTAAAAGTAAGGGATCATGTCTCGCCAGCCTATGAAAGGAGCAAAGGACACAATTAAAGAAAAAAGCCATACAAAGATGACATACACCAGTGCTCGCTTTGGGGACCTCTGTTCGTGATACCACATGGGGTAAATAGTTGCCGTATATCTGTCCACTGCAATGGTGCATAATCCCCATATTGAGGCTGTGCAGTATAACACGTCGATACACAGCCAAATGGTGCACATGACTTCACCGAATATCCAGTATCCTAACAAATCATGAACTGTAGAAATGGGAACCACGGTGGTGGCCAGTAGAAAGTCACTGAGCGCTAAATTACCTATCAAAAGGTTAGACATGGTACGTAGGTTTTTGTAACGGTACAGAGCGATTCCCACCATTAGGTTGCCGCAGGCGGTCACTAAAATCACTAACCCCATAAACACTGCCACCAGTATGAACACTGGCAATGAGCTGTACCGTCTGGACGTTAGTGAAGGGGTCAGTCTCCAAGAATACACTGTGTCCACTGTTGAAATGAAGGGCATCTGCGTTGAATGGACAGTCGCATTCCATTGTGTCATTTCACTAGCTGCTAGCACGTGGCTGAGAGCAGTACAGTTTGTCTGCAAATGTAACCCTCCCTCGTTAGAAAAGGTCAGTAGTTCTGAAATTGCACACATCTTGAAAATGTCATTTGCAAACAGGCTGGTGCTCTGACTGGACTAAAATACACACTATGTCATTGTTTTCAGTAATGGTTGCCCTCCTGCTAAGTAATTGCTACTCTCTGTGTTGTTTTCATGTGCAACCAACGGGCAATGAGCATCGCCCAACTCGCTGTACCATAAAGCAGGATTATTGTGATGATAGAGCTTTAGAAGTATTCCAAGTATCCAATCAGGAATGACCTTATTGTTATCAAATTACAGACTTTGTCATTTCACTGACTGCCAAAGCACCAGTTCAGCGCATGCAATTAAAATCTGCATGCATCACACTTTGCTTTTGCAATGTGGAAGTGACTGCGGCAATTTTTCAGCCGTGTAACCGTTGTGCAATCAAGCTGCGACAACAATGTAAGGCATTTCTGCTCAGTTTAGGAAGTTTATCTCTCTGATACAGCTGGTTGGTTTGCTCCAATCTCCTTCTCACCTGCGTGGGTTGTGTTTTTCCCTCTGTCTTTTGTCATCTGTAAATGGTTACATGCCAGGCAATCTGTTTAGAGGATCTCCTCCAGAGAGACTCTGATCTGCTTAAATCTTGTGCAATAAACGGTGATTGATCAAGATGGTTTTCAAACTCTGCGTCTTGCTGACTTGTTCAGTCCACGTGATTAGCCGCAAATGTGACCACAGTATTGAAGCAGATTGCTGTCAGTATTTGTGATCATCACTGCTGTAATACAGTTCTGATTTCCATCCTTCACTCCTTAATGTGTGAAATCTGTATTCAATCTGGCTTTGGAAAACCACATTTTCCAAGAGGAAATATTTAGGTATATAACCAATTAATAATTCACTCCAACTTTGGCATCCGTGTCACTTAACAAGATATCTCACTAATTTGTATGGGTTATTTGAAGTTCACTCGGACCCTGTTTCATTTGTCGTTCAGCAATTTACTTTGCCCAGAGGCAAGGTTTTTAAAGGTTACAGTCATATGGCTGTCATGGCTTCCTCTGGTTCAAGGATCTGGTAAACGGCTCGTCTACCTGTTCCGACTGTTCTCGTAAAATGTGCCATATTAGTTAATCTGCAATGATAATGAAAGAGACATGAGATAAATGATGGATGATAATTACTTTGAGGTATAAACTTACACAGGTGTGTATGAAGAGAATAATGCAAAGCCGTGTCCTTAGTTGATGAATTTTTTGTCGTTTGCATTGGTATTTTTTGGCATATCTGTTTTGCTGGGGTATTTGAGTTCCTCAAAAAGAAAAGGTCAAGAATCTGCTATGGTTTTTTCCCTGGAGCAAGTTGTGCGTATGAGGATTGATTTGTGCCTAAAGACAAACCCATGTGATCAAGCCACGGTCAAATACCCACCACTGACAGACACCGATATTGAATTTGATGAATTTATTCCGCGAGCTAAAAGAGTCAGCCGTCATTTCCCTGCTGGGAACACATGGTTGAGGAACTTCAATAGAAGACCCTGTGCAAGCTGCTTGCTAAGCTCACTTTAGAAGGAATAATTCTGCCAGAGCTGGAGAAAAGTCATATGAAACAAAGTATTAAGAGTTGTATTTCATTTAGACTTATTCTCTCTTTGATCATTTTAATTACGGTAATGTTATATGGCCATTTTTGGGAGGGCCACTGGTATGGCTTATGATTGTCATGTAACCTAGGTCTCAGCTAATTAAAGTTGTCAGGCTTCAAAGTACCAAGATGGCATAACACATATGGGTTGACCTTCCATCAATAGCAGAGATTCATGGTGAATATGCATATTCCTCAAACTCTCATATTCTACAAAACCATGACTTTTTTTTAACGTGTTCATTTTGTAAATCTGCATTCTTTTAATAGTCTGGTTGTTAAGTGGGCACCATGTAGATATTAATGTCATTAGTTTGTCTGTGCAGTGAACACATAACAGCATTTGTCCTCTTGTAGTTGATGAGGAATCTCTTTTTAGCTGTTAACGGCTTTATGTTCAGCCCTTTGCAATGGACTAAGTGAAATTTATGATCATTACGACAAACCGTATTGATCGCTTAGTTAAGTCTGTTGTGTCATTTGATACTTCACTCATGGGGGGTGTCCGTGTGAAATCACGGCTTTGTGAAGAAGTGAGCACGAAATTTGATCAACTATCACAAAGCAATCGTATTAATTCTGGTTAAATTACTGATTGCTGAAATAGATGCATTCCCATCATTTTACAATTTTCAGAGAAAAGGTAATTTACTTTATTGAAATCTACTTATAGAAACCCAGGCAAAAGTCAAGTAAATTTAATTATTGACATTGTATGGTATATGCTAGTCTATACTCCCAACCAATTAAGTAATTGTATTAGTAATAAATCTTCATTTTTCTGAAAAAAAAAATTTGTTTTGAATTTAGCCTGGTCATAAATACAGACACTTATCGTATAAGGACAGAATAACATTTATTGATTGGTCTGAGCTACCATCTTCAAATCAAGAGCAGACTACTGTCTTTTTTGATGCGACATCTAAGTTCAGTGTCCACTTGCCATTCTTGGTTTAGAGTCTTCAGTCAAGTGTGATACCCTTATATTCAGCTCTGATTCAGCTATTTAATTTTTAGTGCCTGAGCTCAAATATGCAAACATTTCAAATGTACTCAAGGAATGCTCATTGACTTTTATGTTGATTATCTCATGATGTAGTAGTCAAAATGGATATCTTTGGGAGGATGTTTCATATAACTAAAAACTTATGAAAAATTTCAGGATTTGACCACAAAATATACATAAGTATGAAAGATTCTTTTTCACTCTTCTATACCTGCATGTAATGAAAACCTTTATCTGGAGCAGTCATAGTGAATGTAATGCTTATCTCATAGGCCAGTAGTCCTGTTGTGTGAGGATTGTTATCATTCTTAAACCTACATGATTGTACATGTTTTATCTCAGGTCAGTTTAGCTATTTTTTATTACTTGGTGAAAAGCAAAAGAAAAAAAGAAGCAGATGTAATGGCTGTAATCATTTTTGTTGAGCTTTAGGATGAATTGTCAATGTAATTTCTTGTAATGTGACTATACATGGGAAACTTTTGATACCTGAAGTAATATGTACTGTAGCTGCATTGTTTATTGGCCGTTCATGCCTTGGCAATAATGATTTATGGGATAACTGGTTAGACACCTCTCATGTGTTTTGAGGAAAACAAAGGTCAATCCTGCTTGGACCAATCCTTCACCATGTGTATAGCCCTTTACACGGTTGAGTATACATCAAAGTCTTCAAGATGCAGACATTTGTATTATTATAGTAGGTTCTTTGTTCACATATTAATCATGCCAAGGGTAAGCAGCTAATTACGTGGTTGAGGGTAGAACACTACAGTATAGTTGAGAGGCGGAATATTGCAATGGTTAGTAGAGTTGACTATTTCCCAGATAGCATCTCTTGTTGTGTGGTGGTTATTCTTGGGACAGGGTGATGGGAAGGAGCAGTGATTGGGGGTCAGGAAATGGGGGTCAGTTGTATAGAAGCTGAACACAATGCCTGCTTGTCACCCTGATGGATTGCTGAGGAGACCAGGGACCAACATGGTGCTCTGGAGGTCTTCTCTGATCAGCAACAAAATCTGTCAATCCAAACAAATTCTTGACTGCTATTTATGTCTGTGATTGATATAGTTATGAATGTAAATATGACACGCTCAACAAATACTGTTTGAGTAATGAAGTTCAGGCTGTCTTCAGTTAATTTACATATAAACTGAAATCTATAATGTGTTCCATCTGTTTGCTGAGTACAAATTTGTAACGTCCCAACTTTTAACATGGGTCAAACAGACATGGATTTCCTGTGGGATATCTCAACAATTACAAATTTGGTGCTTGTTTCCTTGAAGTCTCCTTTTGTCCTGATGTGGTACATGTGTCCATGTTACTGATGGAATTATAAATAAATGGATGAAGTAGAAAGCTTGTTAAACAATTCCTCCTCTACATGCAGGGAATATTCCAGGCAGAATACTGCTAGAGTTAAATGAAATTCCTCGAATTTAATCAGTGCTGGCATGTTTTGTAGTGTTTTTAGAACTGCAAAAATACATTTCCAATTAACTTGATGCGTGCATAAAATGTGTGAAAGACATTTTATGTACCAGCAACAGGATATGATGATGTTTGCTCATCTCGATTAGGACAAGCAAATGACCAAAACAGTGGTGGCCACGAAGGAGTGAAATCTAAGGCTCATCCCGATTAGGACAAGCAAATGACCAAAACAGTGGTGGCCACGAAGGAGTGAAATCTAAGGCTCATCCCGATTAGGACAAGCAAATGACCAAAACAGTAGTGGCCACGAAGGAGTGAAATCTAAAAACCTCATTGACCTCATTCACTTCTTTAAAGTGAAATAAAGCTTGACATTTAAGGTATATAAACCTAAGTTAGGCAAACTAATGAAAGATGCAGTTATCTTTATTTAGACTTTTTTTCTACTGATTCTGATGATGTTAGATCTGATAATTAATTTTTTACCAAGCATGTCGAACTGAAATATTATTTTATCGCTATGTTGCATATGTCCTGTATGCCTCTTTAGTACATACTTATCTGTAGCATTGAAAGTAATAATGGGACTTTGAGCATTTAAATGCATGTCATCATGTACTGTGTCCATACTGGTTTAGAGAAGGCATGGAAAATCATAACAGTATTCTAAACTTCCAAACATAATTATGAGAGCCTGTTTTAGGGTTGAATGGTTATCTGGTCTCTGACAGAGAGCGTTTTCAATGTGATGGTTTTCAGTTTTCCTCACAATGCTTTTTCTCATGTCTCTTCACAATACTGGTAATTAAGTCAGAGTTTGCATCACAGTTATAAAAAGTAATCGTATCTGTAATTGGACTATGTCTGTGCAAGTGTGCAAATAACTCTGGGTTGACCTGTTTAAATTCCACTGCAATAACACTGAGTGTTTTTCAGTCACTTCACCAGGCCAGAGGGAATTCATTCCCTGTGTCTCCATTAGGAACAATTACTTTTGTGCTGAATACATGTTGGGACCATAATATGAGATGATTTTTTTTCTTGTGGGTTAGAAAGTTTTTTGTTGAGTTGTGTAATTGTGTTGTTGAGATGCATAATTGTCTTGTTATGGGATGTTTGTAAGCACATAATGAGGCCTTGTATTAAATGCCGATGTGCTACCTGCTGATCACTTTGACACCGAGTGACAGGTTGGCCTTCTTGCACTTTAGCACTGTACAGGTGGCAAGTCATTAATTAAGTGCAGAAGCACTTCTAATTGATAGCTGTGAAGAATAAGGACTTCTAGCTGTCTGATCACCTGGGTGCTTTAACAGGCTGGTATTTACGTTCATTTGACATGAAGGCTTCTGTCTATGGCACAGATAGTTATATAGGTGTCAAGTCATAAATATGTAAGCATTAGAACAATACAAGTTAATAGATGTGCATGTTTAACCTTGATAGCTGGATATAAGTGTTCAGAACAGTTAAATGATGTGTTATTTGAAAAGTTAAAATTTTAATAAGTAGGGCATGAAAGCAGCTCCTTAGAAATCATATAGATGTATATTATGAGGTGGATGCCAGGTGCAGATAAGGTCCATTAACCAAGAGTCCAATAAAAAGAATCACAGGAGATATGGTGGCCACCCAGTGAATGAACAAAAATATATTTCAGTGGCAATGTCTCTGTTGGCAACCAAAATACTATAGCCATATGTACTGTAAATGACCTCAAATTTCGCCCACAAACATGCAATTTTAGAGGCAAATATATGTCACAAAATATCATTTTTGGTGCTGAAACAACAGCTGCATTTTTCCAGTAGGATATCATCCATGTACCAGGCAAACCTCTAAACATCTTCTCAATTCAATGGAACTTGATCGCAGAATCAGCAAAAAGTTGGGCAAGTTAGTCATGGACAAAATTTATGGTCATTTAAGGTATGTGAGAAAAACAGATCTTGAAGGAAAATAGTAGTCATGTATATGCCTCTGATGTTGTATACATTGAAACCAAACATGCATCAATGTGTATACGACAACCAAGTGCTTGCATAAATGCAGGCTCAGCAAAAATGTCTGAAAAGAACAAAGACTCTTCGCAATGTTCAGATTGTAAAATATCTATGTACACTTGTTCTGCATGCTAAATAAAGTATGATTAAAGCATTATTACCTCATTGTGGTTAATGGATTTCTGTTTATTTATTTATTTGATTGGTGTTTTACGCCATACTCAAGAATATTTCACTTATGCCACAGCGGCCAGTATAATGGTGGGAGGACACCGGGCAGAGCTTAGGGGAACCCACGACCATCCGCCAGTTTCAGTGGATTTCACTGATCTGTTCAAAAACATTGTACATTAGATCATTGGTGTTACATTTAGCAATTGGGTTTTGTGTGTGTAGCACAATTATGGTCTCCCATTGCAATGAATCAGTGATTAATCTTTCTGAATCCATGCTGGTCAAAAAGGACACAAGAAAGAAACTGTCTGCAATGTCTGATTGTTATTCGATGGAGCCAACTGATTTGCTGCATTGTCTTCCATGTCATAGCACGTCTGGCCTTAGACTCAAGTCTTCTGTTAGAGTGTCCATAGGAAGACTGTATGACTTGCTTTCTGGGGGGCAGAATTAGCATGACTGTTTCAAAACAATCAGGTTAATGGTTCCAGTGCTTTTGTTCTTCGAAATAACTGATACCACTGATGGATTGTGGGCCCGTCAGCTTCAGAGTAGCCATCAAGCATATCATCTGTCTTCTACCTTTCCTCTGCCATAAATTGCACTCTTTTGTTTTTTTGACTTCTTTGTCATCTTTGGTTATTATTTCTGCCCATAAATTCTTATTGTCACCATCATTATCTCCCACCCTGGACAATTGCCAAATGATTACGTGCTGTGTTCTTTCTTTTGTCCCACTTGCCTTGTTAGTAATTTTTTTAACATTTGTTGATGCAGGCCAGCGGTGTGTATTTAAAATCATTTGCTAGAACATTTGGCTGCAACTGGCTTCATTGAGTTTTAGAGAACTCTTGAAATGGTTTCCTTTGCTGGTATTACCCTTTAGTACAGCTACAGTACTCTTTTGACATTAGAAACAACAAATTGTGGGCAGTTAAGGATTACTTGGAGATAGGCAATATTTATGAAATCAGGCTGTATGTTTAATGAATTTGTGCTAATGAGACTTCAGTCGATAAGGAGGAGTCTAAATTACATTTGCCAGCAGGGATACAGTGTAGTATAATTGAATGATACACAGGTAAATGTGGATGTATATACATATTCATGACACACAAAACACCAAATTATATGAGATTATGCCAGATAAATATGCTTTTTAGGACAAACAAACAAACAAACAAACAAAACAAAACTACCAATGGAGCAAGACTTAAGTCGGGTAGGCGACAAGTTCCTTTACCTGTGCACAATATACTGATAGACTTTTCGAGGTGTGTGTACATGTACCAAGAACAGTGCCTTTATCTGTGCACGATATATTGATAGACTTTTCGAGGTGTGTGTGCATGTACCAAGAACAGTGCCTTTATCTGTGCACAATATATTGATAGACTTTTCGAGGTGTGTGTGCATGTACCAAGAACAGTGCCTTTATCTGTGCACAATATATTGATAGACTTTTCGAGGTGTGTGTGCATGTACCAAGAACAGTGCCTTTATCTGTGCACAATATATTGATAGACTTTCTGAGGTGTGTGTGCATGTAGCAAGAACAGTTCCTTTACCTGTGCACAATGTACTGATGGACTTTTTGAGGTTTGTGTGCATGTACCAAGAACATTGCCTTTATCTGAAAAAGCATCAGTACACCCTTTTATATTAAATAATGCTTTTATCCATGAGATATTTAGCACAAAATCATTTCAAACTAAGTGTGTACTGTATGCAAGCTGTGTAAACCCATCAGCCCTATGACATCTTTATGAGGCTGAATATATTGCACAGAATACCTAAGTTTTTCCTCCACGAAGCTGTCAATATCCGTGTTTGAATGGTACATGTAGCTGTATTCTATAGTGTATGTAAGATGTCCAAGTATAGTTCTAGTTAAAGTCTTTCAAAGTGATGTTTGAAAGAAATGAATTAAGCAATGAATTAATAGTACATTTTTTAACTAAGCATACATATCTTGCTGTTCTAGTGCATTGAGTCGTTTGGTACATTAAGTCAGATCACTGTGAAGTAAACAAGTTTCCACTGAGTTACGACCTGTCAAAATGGTCGGTGCGCAGGAGGAAATTGTCAAAGTTGGTGTCATGCTGTCAACTGATGTAGGAAAGATTATGTCCTGAAGATAGCATAACACCTGAAAATACCATAAGAAAGACTGCCCCCAAGGGTCTGACAGCAATTTGCCAAGTACGGTGTAGAAACTGATACAGATGTTTGTCTGACTTGAGCATAGGCTTGACAGGACTTTATTACAAAGCCTCTAGGCGGCCCCTTTAGCCCAGACCAGATATCATGGCAAATTATTTTGCCAATGCAGACAAATCCTTACCAAGATAGCCTTTATGACATGATGTGCTGTTTCTAAAGGATTGATTTTTTCTTTTTTCTTGATTTTTTTTGAAACTATCTTCTTATATTATCTGATTTCAAAGGGAATGATACATTCATGCTAGGCTGAAAAAGTGTCTACATCATGAGTACCATGTAGGCGGGACATCGTTGTTGTTCACATGTAAGTGTCAGTTTACATGTGGGTGTGGCACAGGAGTGATGTTTTACTTTTGCCCCTTTTTGTGGAGCTGAAGAACTCAGAACTTGTGAAGTTCTATTATTATTGGAAAATCTGCCACCAAATCCTGATATAATGTGTTTCAGATGATGCATGTAAATAAAGTTTGCTCTAAAGTTTTGGATTACATGAAGATGTAGATTATTTCCTCCCTGTTTAAGTTTGATTTATTCTCTGTTGTGTGGTTCTAAATTACACGAATTAGCATGAATCGTCCTAAAGTTCCATTAGCCTGACGTCATGCATCCAACCATTTTGTGTAGACTTCAAATATTTTGTATGCCTTTTGCATTCGGAGACACGAATAGTGAGTTTGCTGTGATAGAATAAAAGGTTATAAAACCTAAGTTTATGCGAAATTGCTGAGGAGGCTGTTGTCAGGCTAAAGCATGAAGGATAAGGGTGTTAACAAATCTGTGAGGACAAGTCTTCAAGCTGTTTGGATACAAATACACGGGCAGACAGATACATCTCAGCACCCGCCTTTTAATCATCATTTGTAAATTCCTCGGGCGTTGGTGTGTGGTCAAACAGCCTTGTAATTCAAGTGGCTGATGTACGCCATGTTTAGCGGTTGCCGTTTTGCAAGCGAGATGAGACCGAGACTCCTAAACAGAGGGAGCAATTTCCGTTTATGAGCAGCAATTGAATGTCTTTAGTAGTAGTGATGACCATGCTACAGCCAGTTACGGCAGTCATCAGTGTCTGGAGGGAATAAATACCCAGGTTGCTTCTATTTGACCACCGCCTTCTTCAGGCAGCCAATTTCTCCAACAATAGCCTAGAGAGAGGGGCCAGTGTTCTGCTGGTCACTTAGAAATGGGCCAGTGTAACCGACTGTCCATCGGGAAGCCCAAACCAACCAGTGCTCAAGTCAGATGATTTGTAACACGTGGCAATTGCCTCATGTATTTGTATAATGCTTTAGGTCACACATTCTTGCCTTTAAATAGCACGTCTAAAATGAAAGGATTTATATCAGATATAAAATATATGTCCATTTAATGTAGGAGTTGAAAAATGAAACATTAACATTTACACCATGTTCATATTTAGCCATAAATATAGATATAAATATATAGATATTTTACCTTTGAATGCGTGCATGATGTGGGATTTGAAAGCTAGAGTTCAGGTGCTTAATATAATTATTGCTACAGAACAATCAGGTCATTAAATTGAAATTTAATGTCCTTAACTTATACATAAGAGCATTAATTATCCTGTTTATCGGGGAAATAAGCTTTCAGCCAAGTCGATGTCACCCATATTTGGTGTGTCACAGTGATCAGCTGAGGACAGTTTGATGCTGAAAATGTAATGATGCACTAAAACCTAAATTTGGAAGGCTGAGACTAGACTCATATGATCACTTGCTAGTGATCTACTTGAACTAGTTTGAAATTGAGAAGGTTTATGTTGTCTGTGTGAGAATGTTAATATACAGTTCATTTGCATGTACTTGAAGAAGAACACTTCTAGGTTTCCCCAGACTGCCAGCATTAATGCGCACTTTTATGGCTTATGTAACATTAGCCAACTATATTTAAATGGTGCTTGCTGCATGCTTTTAGGCTGTGAACAGTGTTTGAAGTTTGAAAGACCCATAGTGCCACTTCTAATGTAAGGACTGTTATCCCCTGGCTGAAATGTAATTGCATTGAAACCATCTTGGCACTGTCTTTGTGGTTAACCGGTCAGTAAGCAGATCTTTCATGGTGCTTTAAGCACATGTGTTGGAAGAGAAAACTTTAGTGGCCAGCATTCATCTTTAATGCATCTGGTATTGTTGGAATTTGCTTCTGGTGACGAAATTTTCTGGCTCCATCAATTTTTATATTGGTTTAAATGTTCTTGTGTGTAACTGGCAAGGAGAAAAAGACAAATTGAGCTGAACTTAGGACATATAAAATGTTTCCAAACAATACTGAATATGAATGTTTGATAATGTTTTCTGGGAATCACAGAACGTTGTTCATTATGCCTAAACTTACATTAATATGAAGGAAAAAACTATAGTTTATAGCAGATGTGGTGAAGTTATCCTGCTGAAAGCTATTATAGTGAATCTAATCTGCATGCCTTTGTTGCAGTGATAAAATTTCTCTCTTTTTTTCTGAATGGTGAAAGGGGGAAAAGCTGTAATGCGGGTTGAAGAAGAACAGACGTATATGTAAACATGGGAAATTGATGAAGCATAGATCAATTTCTGACTCATACTATGAAAGTTAGTTGGATTTAGCATATTCAGGTTTTCTGTTGTTCAGTCCCTAACGACATTGTTAAGTGTCATTTTATGGCTTGTTCATCTAGAACCCTACATCTGCATCTGTATTACATTGGTGTTACATGATACAGACAGAAAAAAAAATGAAACTTGCACTGTAGTGTTTGATCCATGTTTAGCCTTGGCTAGCTTTACACATAAACTTTATGAAGCAAAATTTGTATTTCCATTTTGCCAGCAGCTGTCAGAAACCCAGGAGGTGTCGGGAGTTTTACAGCATGAGACATAAAAAGTGCATATAGAGTTCTTTTTACAAATAGACATTCGTGTGCTATCTCCAAACCTTTTTCCCAGGTGTTCAAGTGATATGGTTTACAACGGCAATATTATCAGGAAATTATCATATTGTGAGTAAATTTTGGATACTGTTCTTAATACTAGGTCACTGTTAACCATATTCAACATGAAAGAGCTATTCCTACTGCTCCACAACATGTGATTAATAAACTGGTTGAGCCGGTTGAAATTGCATACTTTCAAATATTGTCATAGCTTTCGGTGACTTAATTATTTGTGAAAAATCCCATGTTCTCGCTATGTTTATAGGTGAAAGGATCCCAGAATATGTCCCACATGTTTCCATTGCTATAAGGCACCTTTGAAATTTCCAGTATGCATTGAATTACCTCACTTATTTGCCTCAGTTGTGAAATTAGATCTTTAAATCCACTTTTTATTAGATCGACTAATTCAGGTATTCCAATCAGCAGAATTGACCTCGCATAAGGAGTCTTTAAACACTAGACTCTAAAAATAGACAGTTACAATCTTAGCAGAATTTGCTGTTAATTCTTGTTTGGATTGAGAATTGGCCGTGCCCAATGATAACAAAATCAGCTTCTGCTGGTGAATGGGTCTGTCTGTAGGTTGGTATGAATGTATATTGATCTGTGATGCAAGTATTTCAGGACTCTTGTAATTGTTTGTCATTCTGTGTTACATCTCAGCCAAATGATATGACTTTCGCTAAGACAGATCATAAAATGAAACAGTTTGAAACATTATGAGCCAGCAATTAATTTGTTTTTACAGTTGTACAGGTGTACTTATTGTAATACACATGTAGGGTACTGTAGGTGGCCATCTCATAGATAATGCCATTAACCTGGCTTTTGACTTCCTACTCACATATTTGTCTTGTCAAGCCGTTGTTTAGCATTACTAATATCAGCCCTACTTGTAATAGGTACCCATTGTTGTGTTAATGCCATACGCGAGAACGTTTCACTTGTATGATGGTGGCCAGTTTTATGGGTGGAGGGAACTGTTTTTTGGGGGGAGTAAACCATTGACTTTTGGCAAGTTACTGATGAACTTATCTCTGTGTGAGTTGCTTCCTAATGGTGGAGGGCAAGTTGAGTATGGAACTATATGCTAGTATTCCATGGAACAGGCAATAGAAGCAGACTGTTGCAAGGGGGAAATAATGGGAGATATGTGTGTGTTTACACTTAAACAGGAGCAGTATTATACAGTCATTGTTTGATTTTCCTATAAAAACTCAGAATTGAATTTGTGATTATTTTAACTCAAGATTTCAGTGATTATAATTTCAACCCTATGATTTCATGAACAAAACTAATAATTTTATTCCATTCAAACATTCTGATCTATGTTAATAACCAGCTTTGTTTCAAAACAGAAACCCCAATATATATGCAGTTATTTTATCCTAGCCCTCCAAGTTGGGGCATCCAGGTACTAGAGTATCTTACCAAACTGCCAGAAGTATTTTCAAGAGACGACTATATGTAATTGGACTGTGGCGGTTAGGGGAGTTAACAGCACGTCTGTTGTATACTCTGGACATGGCCTAAATGTCTGTGTATCAAGGAGAATCAATCTCACTGCAACAGTTTCATCATTGTGCCTAAAGGGTAGGGAAAACCTATCTTAATGGGCAGAGATCAGGGGATATCAGCTACATGGCTCCTCTGAGCAATGACTGTCATCCGTTACCACAACCAGAATGGCCTATGAATGACCACTGCACTTAATACTCAAGTGATATACAGGTTCAAAAGGGTACAGAACAAAACCTGTAGTGAGTTACAGACACACTGCATATGGTGTATACTACATACAGTGTGTTACCACAGACACTTACTAGTATTTGCTGCGAAAAGTTCCCAAGACCTCCAACAATATTTTCATTAATGGAAGAAAATAAATGGCATAATTAATTGTACAGGTGAGTTATCACCAGATTGTTCTCTTCATTTCAGTGTTAATTAATTGTTTAGCTTGTTTAAATCACAGGGACCTTCTGGTAAAGGTGTAAAGTAACATTACCTTACAAACAATGGTTATCGAACACTTTGTTTTTGGACATTTCTAAAACGTCCTTAGTTTGTTGCGTGAACACCAGGAACTTAATACGTACCTCATCAATGTGGTAAAGTTCTAGTTAGTGGATTAGGAATATCCATATAAGTAGGCAATTTTCTGAGCGCACCTGGTGTTTACACAAATACACCACCTATATTATACTAACAGAGTCATTTGTCCATTAGCATGACTCATTACTCAGCCTAATTAATTTGGTGTCATCTGCAAAAATTAATGCCAGCTATTTTTTTGTGCTATAGGCTGCAGCGCAATAGAAATATATGATTGATGGGTTATAGGTGTCAGGGCAGATAATTGAAGACATGAATAATGGACATCTGAAACTGGGGATCATTGTGACATGATGAGGATCGCAGGAGAGGATACCACAGCTGCATGTAATAGATGCTTCTTCATTTAGCTTTAGGAATACAGCCTTAAAACATCTAGGCACTTGTAGTTCTGTTACAAGAACAGTGATACAGATACAGTGATCAATTTCCTGACTGACATGACATCATGTTTAATTGCAGCGAACAAAAAGCCAAAGATACATGTACATGTACACGTATACTGAAAGTAGATCCATGTGCAACATGCTTTTTGTGAAGTATGGATGGTTTTTATACAGATTTATTTACTTATTCGATTTGAGTTGTTTGCTGTACTGAAAAATATTTCATTTATACCAAGGTGGCAATCATTGTAGTTTTATTAAAATTGAGTGGAGAAAATTATGACCTGGCAATGGCAGCTTGACCCCTGACCTCCACATAAAGCTTTGACATTATATATTAGCATACAAAAAAATATTTAGTTCTTTTTGGTCAGCGATTGTCAATCTGGGTCATGTGACTTCTGACGATTCTCGTGAAATCTTGCTTAAAGGTCTAGATGACTATAACCCCCCATTTGTAACAGCATAATAAGCCCAATACATTGGCCTGACCTGATTCTATCAACAAGTCTTGTGGCTTTATGAAGATAAAGGAGTTTGTCTTGAAGGACATATATCTATGGTAATCAGCTGAAAGATTTGTCATTTCTCCAGACAAGCCTGTCACATAGACTGTAGCTTAACCTTCTTCTTACATCTGATACATATGGGCTATGATTCAAAGCCAGTATGTATCAAAGTGAAGAAGTATGACGTTAAACCCCAAGCATACATACATATACTTTTAATAAACAAGTTATTACTATGGGGTATAAGATGGGGTGGGGATCGGGCGTTTGGTCAAAAATGGTATTCTACTACCATCCCAGCTTCATCCGCTGCGTAGGCAGCAAATTTGTTGATGGTCCAAGGGTAACTTCTGTATCAAAGTACAAAATATAGTTTTGTCCCTCTGTGAAGAAAGTGGAGGGGCTGTACATACAATGTCAGTTCACCATGCCTGTGCATACATTACACTAACTACTGTCTGCTATGGTTTATTTTGCCTGTTTCCAGTCATTAGACCTGAAGAAATTGTGGGAATTTCAGACTGTGAGAATTTCATTATTTCCGAGTCACTGAGTGCGAGCAGTTTAGGTGATTTGCAGAATTGCATGGTGGTAATTCACAAATCGCTAGGAAGTGAAGAGCACAATTAACACAGCTTGATCTCCTTTGTGCCTGGTCTCAGTGGGCTGAGGAAGCACACCTAACATGCAGGCTCCAATGTTGTCCTTATGATTGGATTTGTCATTCTTTTTTTGTGGCATGAAATATGTCTTTTCTGGTGAGATTTTGATTGTTTTGCCTCGATACTGTGTAATTACTCCGTTTGAAAATGTTATCGGGCTCTGTCCTTATTGAATAGAAGGATTTAGCGTCAGTATGACGGGGATCGTCTGTAATTTTCTGCATGGGAGATCTTTTATGTTTTGTAATGATGCCAAATGGCTTTGATTGTTCCAGACAAAATGCCAAAGTGAGTGATTCTCATTGTCTTCATTCAAGAAGAAACTTTCACTTCATTACGTCTAGCTTTTTGCTGTCGCACTTTGTCAGCTAGACTGAACGCAAACTCGCTTGTATAATCATGCACAAAACAGCCCTAGAAGGATTGCATGACTTGTGCGAATTTTTATGGTATTTTAATTGCTAATTTAGTTGTTTATTTTAAAACCATTTCTGTATTGGTTCAGTAGATTTAGGATATTCCATGTATTCCACATAATACATGTTAATTCAGATTAGGCCTTTCCTTTCTGTGTCATTTCTTCAGAGAATGCTTGATAACTGATGACATTTAAAGGCTAATTGCCATTTTTTGGCTCATGAATGTCAACAAAGAAACAAATGACTGACACTTTCTTTTAGCAGTTGAGTATAATGACATTTTCAAGCATTTGGTTTTCTTATTTCAGTTATGGAGCCTGTTTTAAATCAGAAAGTAACCACAAACTCAGTGGCGATTGATCACTCATTCTGATATCAAATGTTTTTACCCTCATGTCATAAATAATTAACCTCTTAATCTCACCAACTGCTCAATAATGGATGTACATGTATCTGTTTTTCTTAAGTATTGATTCTGAACTAGTATGGCCATTTGTTCTTTCTTTTTTTGAATTTGTCACACATGTAACCTTTGCACTGTGCAACATGATCAATAATTAAAACTCTTGAGAGAGTGTGAATGTTGTCATTTCATGTCACATGTGGTGCAAAATTTATCAGTGCAAATGCATCTGTCAGAACAGCTGTTACATGAAAAGTCACGAATGAGTCCACTGGAATTCTCTGATACTCTTTCACATACAGTTACTTGTGACTTTCATCTATAGGTTGTGACATTATAATGTACAGCTTATTTTGTATGTAACACTACCTCTCCTACTTCAGTAAAACCATAGTCTCTGTTCTTGGCTAGACTTGCATGTACAAAACTGTACCCGAACGAAACTCTGTTGCCTTGTATTGACTAATAAAACAACACTCTGAGTGAAACAGTGAAGTGTATATTGCTTAGACCAGTAAAACAGCACTGTTTGTGAAGCCTTATGTTACCAAAACTGATAAAACCGTAATGCTTATGATCCCTAGAGAGATAAAACTATTCTTTGCAAAAATATACTTTCTTATTTAATAAACATAATTTAAACTTGTATAAATTTGACCTTCAGTTGAGGATCACAATATTTATCATGTGTAAAATAAATTTTATGCTCAAGTACAAATAAAAGCAGGTTCACTTTACATGTATGGAGGTTGATACATTACATGATACCAAACATAATTTTGCAACATTACATGCTTAAAAGTTAGAGACTGTCAGTAATCAAGTTCAAAATCAATATTAGTTATTTTCTTCTCTGATCATTGTTATTAAGTTTTCAGTGTGATTGAGTGTGTTAAACTCTCCATGTACAAACTTGATTCAATCTGTAACTAGCTGATATATGCGGGAACACTTTTTCTCTGAAATTCCCTCCCCCCCCCCCTCCTCCCATGTAATGGAAAAACCTTCACAAACAAGCGGCGGTGAAGCTGAAATACATCAAATGGTCTTCTTTTATTGTCTCTCTCCATTTTTGTTCCCAGCAGAGCTGTCTCATTAATTCATTTTGTTCATAATAGATGATAACTGGTGAAGTGGCACAGACATATTCTTTCATAAGGCAGACACACTACGCAACTTGAACCTGTAAACAGCTCTCAAGGCTGTGTGAAATCAATAGGACTTTATATGGCTTGAATTTTACAACAGTTATCCGTGTGATCAGGCAGTATGAGTATGAACACATTATGTGTAAGTGTATAGCTAGATTCACCAAGATACGTGCCTGTGGCCTCTGTCCTTATAGCAGCAATTCATATTTTCCACCACACTTTTTATGCGCATCACTAATCAATATCTGTCATCAATCAGTTATGCATTCAAGATATCCAGTATCTTACTCAATGTCATCTGAATACTGCCTACAATATTTATAGAATAACATGTTGCAGGCTTAAAGTGATTAAAACCGTGATTAAAATATCTAAATAAAGACTTCATTCTTGGGTGCAACATTGAAGAGTGAAGAACTATATTTTTAGCTCTTCAGCTGAAAATAGATCATATTATGTTGAATCTTTAAAATGCTCTTGATTCAATATTAGTTGATGAATGAACTAAGCCATACCACAAATATTATCTGCATCTGAATTATTTGAATACTGCAACTGTATGAATGGATGAATGAATATAGCACATAATTTGAACATTACTGAATATGTCACACACATGTATATATCAAAGGAAAGATGAAATGCCAATTCATCAGTAGCACATTTACAGATACTGAGCTCAGTGGTCATGGACTGTACAACGCGACCATCAGTAAAATTCTTTGCTGGTGATAACATTTATCGTGCGAGGACACTATCACTAATTACCATCACTGTATCAGAAGAAACTTTCTTACCACATAAGCTTATCAATGTGCTGACCATTTATCGATTTCTTGATCCTCATTGGTGCTGAAATTTCCTCACTTTTGGAGCTAAGAAGTCCAGCCTTGCGTGATCATCGCTATAATTCTAGTGTAGATAAATAACTGCAGATGTCTTGAAAGTAATGAGAGGCAGCATCTGCTTGGTCCAAACAGTTGGAGATGAAGCACAGTGTTTGTCTTCAAGCTAATCCATATAAACCTGCTCTGCTGACTTTAACTTGTTCACTGTAGCCTTAATTACCTCATCCACTCTTCCAGCGATAAAGTATCATAAAAGCTATTGACTCTGTTGGCCCGTCTTAGTCCTGGCTGTCTCTGGAACGAGAGATGTAGGAAACTTGCATGTCTGTAATTAGCCTCCGGGTCTGTATTGACAGGGTGTCGTGAGTGATCCGTGAGGCCTCAATGGCACACTGGTCAAATTTGGCTGCGGCCCTCACCGTGCTGCCGGGACGCACCCAGCATAGTCAGCTGACCACCTTTGTAGCCAAACAGGCGTCAGTCAGCCACTTCGCAGAATTACCAGGCCCCTGTTTACTTCATGCAGCCTTTTTATTATCTGTTTTTCTTTGCTTTTATTCTCTTTCTCTCTCTGTTTTTTTCTTTTATTTTTTCACAATATTGCTTTTCCCCTCCATTCTTGACATGGTTTAAGTTTTTTCTTCACTATGTATTCAGAGTTCAATGTTGAACTTTGCAAGAGTAACAGGCCTTATCTGTGATGGGTTTTAAACCTACAATCACTGACAAATAGTAGGAGGCTGCTTTTGTATGCTGAAAATTGGACAAGCCTGTTTTTGTATTTCTTGAGGAGCTTAAAGTTACATCACCAGAAGCAAGAACATGTTTTGGAGTTATCAGAAGTAACTGATCTTCGAAGTTATTTCAGATGTCAGCGAAGTACAAGGAAAGCTTAAAGGGGGTCAGTACCACAAAACCTGACAAATAAATCTTGCTGATAATAGGGGATAATTTTACTGTGTTTCTGGTACAAAATTTTTATCATGATTAAATCACTGATGGTCAGATGGGGTCAGTTTTGAGAGCACTTTGACACCCAGTACAAGTGCATAGATACAGATGAGTTGTGACCCAGAACCTGTGGTAGTGATAACCATAAGTTATGACTAAATAAAAATACAGTAATAGCATGAGTTGGTTGAAAGGTCCATTCTTTTGTAGCAGAGTGGAACAGGAATGTTCATTAGCATAACTTTTTGATGGTGGATTTACAGTGACCACCTGTAGATGATAATTGACTGCTATAACCATTATTCTCAAGATTTACTGTAGTTTGATTCAGGACAGGAAGATTCTTTAGAATTAAAAACAGCAGAAAAAGAAATTATTGGCAGGCAGTCAAAAGTTTAAAGTTTTTAGTCTGGTCCACATATAGTTTATTTAAATTACATTGTACCTCACGCCTTAGCAATAAACTCTTAAAAACAAGAGGAAACCATAATGGTTATTATTCAAGCGATTGCTTTTCTGCAAACAAATGTACAGATTTTACGTTGTTGAGGTTTTTTTGGAGGGGTGGGGTGGGCTGGGCTGGAGGTTCATCATCATTTGGTGAATTTATGAGGAAGAAGTTGCAAGGTTTCAGGGTTATTAGGTTGTAAACATTCTGGTTTAATCAGCTGTTATTACAACAACTTGTATTAGTCTCTCGTGTAGCGAGATAGGAGTGTGCAGCCTTCACTTCCAGAAGTGAGACATCTTTTAATCTGGCCCTGTCTGGAAGCCAGTGTTTGCCTCAACAGAGTACCCATGAGCTCCTGGCTGTGAGTATTCTTTCTTCACCATTCGATGTTCAATCAATCAAACAACCTTCATTTCTGCGTTTCTTTCGTTTGCATAGCTCGTCATTGTCAAAGTAACGGGTTGATCATCAACCATATTTCTTTTCGCAGTTGACATTTTTATCCAAAGTCCTTGTGCCCTTATGCTATAGAAAGTAGGAACAAATTAAACGCAAAATTGTGATTAATAATGCGAAAAGAAACCAGATTCAAGGACAACCACAGACTTAACCTTGTGTTCCCATGGCATCATACTGATACTGCAGATAATTTCCTTCAACTCTAATTCAATTTTTTGGTAACAGATTTAATTCTCAAGTAGATTTTTTCTTCCCATAGGTTAACTCTTGCGAGCGTGACATTAAGCAAGTATGACGTCACTTTTTTTAGACCTGGCATACCATAGTCTTCTTCAGGCTAAAACCTGGTTAAGATATTGCCAGCTGTATTTTTTTCCATATTAACGCTAATGAATGTAGCCAGCCTTCCTAAAAAGGTGTCTGTTGCTGCTATTATCTGCTGAAAAAGATTTTTTTTGAAAAGTTTCACATAGGCTTCTGCTAAATGGCTTGCCTGCTAAACCCTTGGTTTAGAGCCATTTCTGATCATTTTAACAAATGGAAGTAACATTCATGTGTTCGTATTTTTCTTAAGTTGTCTTATTTATAGTCATTTATAAAGCTAAGAGGTTGTTTGCTAAGAAAATGTTGCTTTTTTCTACAATGCACATCTTTCTGTTTGTGTTGTCATCTGTCATTGATTTTTCATACCATGTTTTCTTTGAAGTTTCTAGTACCTTATAAATGTTGCATTATATATTACAATATTCATCTAATAAGGATGTTCCTCAAAATGTTTCAGGTACAGATAATAATATAGGTTGAAATTCATGGTCTTTGATGGTTACCTGTGCATCCATGTAAACTTTTCAAGATTTAGAAAATAAAATTTATTGTACAACCTTATATAATATAATTTTATAGAAGTTGGTATGGTAAATCTGACCTCACCATGACATGAACCAAAATGTGCAAGCTTGGAGATCAGCTGGAAGCAAACTCACCTTTTGGTTCATGCCATTTTGACTTCAGTTGTTTCCACTGTAATATATTCCTTTGTTACAAAATAATAGATATCAATGTAGTTAACTTTGAGGCATATACAACAATTTCTTTTATGAGAACATCACAAAACATATGCTTCGGGCAACCTGTTTGAAGTTTATGCTGCCTGGGCTTGTCTTGTTTATCAAAGCTGTATGTATTTGATGGAACAACAGATAAGTAAAATTCTGCCTTCTACCAGCCCTTTTACAAGTTTGCTAATTTAAAGGTGGAGAAAACATAAAAATGACATAAAGTTCAGATGAAAGAGTGCGAAGTTATTCCTACATGTGGTCTTCAATATTTTTTCCGATTTTTCCTTAAGGAGAAAAAGACACTTGAAAATAATTTTTGTATGGTGGGTATTAGGGACCACCTTTTGGTATTTATAGTCTTTGTTTAATATTGTCATAAATGAGGATGTAATACAGGTTTAATAAATATTTTTTCACTAAAATTTGACATCAATTCAGACAGAGGCAGTCATTATACATGACCTCAACATTGCAGACTGGTTTGACCCTGTACTAAAGCTAAGAACTGAATTGCCATCTGTCTTGGACCCAATTGCTTTCAACTGTTTCTTGATTGGAAACCATGAATCTATTAGTGATCTCAAGTTACCATTCCAGATGTAATATTTTCAGTAGACCAAGTTTCGATGAAGGCTATAAATGAATAATTTCCTCTGAGCAGTTCTCAATTTTTTTCTGCCGGTGATGGTTATTCCTGGACTAATGTATTATTTGCAAGTTTGGTAGAGCAGCTGCTTTATGCACTGCTCACACAGTGACTATTCTTTCTGGAATTCTGTGGTGCCAAGTGCACCAATAAAGAGACTATAGAAAAGGCTAGATTAGAGTTCATGGCTTGGGTAACGGGCAACAGCGTCTGATCTAGCCATTATTGTCGACATGCCCTGAAGGTATAGCATGTATGTCGGGTTAAAGGACATGTGTCATATATGCAAGCGTGGCTTGTGCTTTTGGACAAAGAGAGAGGGAACCTTCATGAAAATGTATGTGTTAATGCCAGTGTCAGTGATTTCTCAAGTGCAAAAACTGCCCTGTTCCTCCAGGTGCAAAAGCCACTCTCCTGGTTAAGGTTTTTTGTCAAGAACAGTCATGTTTTGTTGGCCCTTCCAATCTTGTGCCTGTAAAATTTCCATACCTTTGCTAGTTGATACGACGATATGTGGTGCACTGCAGATACAACTTACAGTTTAGAAGGTTGCTAGAATTCATTTGAAATATGGAACATTTTGAAGAAAAAAAGAGAATTAGTTGTGGGCAATTAGTTGTAGAATTAAGATTAACCAGATTATTATTAAATTGGCTGTCAGTCCTCATCATTTTTCTTTGTGAGAAAAATAGTTTGATTATACCATATTTATCTTTCAGAAGGGACATGTGTACTTTGCAATGTGTACATTTGAGTATATGGTGTTTATAAACGTACAAATATATTGTGCAAAGGAGAAAGTAAAATGTCATTTGTATTGAAATGGAATTGCCCTATGGCTTGTGCTCCAAGCATATATATTGTGGTAAAATACCAGCAAATTCAGTTGCAAACGCTGATGTAGCACATGCAAAAACTATGCCCCAGATAGTGGTAACCTTTACAGCAATCAATGTCTGCCACAGTAAGACATTCTGAAGAAGAAGAAGAATCATCATTGAAAGAATAAATCTTGTTTGTCATAAGTAGTCATTTAGCATTGTTGAGAAGTAACTTTGATAGAAAACTGGTCGCAGTGAAATATGGTGAAGAAATAAGTGAAATATTCTTGAGTACGGCGTAAAACACCAATCAAATAAATAAATAAATAAATCTACCAGATTATAAGCAGAGATAGAGATATTCAGAGCTATATGTGGTAATAAATGTGATTATTGCCATTATGTAAATGAAACAAACCAGCAAAAGTTTGATTTCCAGAGGCCTTTTATATTAACCAGATGGTGTAACAAAACCTCCAGGACAGCTAAATGGGAATATATATTTCACATAATAGTAAATTGTGCGAAATACAGCTTCTTGACAGCTTTGTAAAACCTTCCCCAGGTGTTGTCATATGATGGGAATGTGTCTGAGTAGTGAGTACAAGAGTTTACATGCATATGAAGCGTCATCCACTTCCTGTATGATGACTTTAAGATGTAATGTACAGTAGATGTATTTGTAAGAAATATCAGAAGTCATTTTCGCTTCTGGCCAAGAGTGGGTGTAATCTGCTTATGTTTGATTGGCATTTTACGCCAGGCTTTAGATTGCTTAATTCATGTGAACGTACAGGTAGGTAGGTTTGTGGGTGGTAAAAGTGATGAAGAACCTTGGGAAGAACACCACGCATTGTCATGGAGCTGACAGGTTTCTTAACTAAGGCCAAAGTGTGTGCAATGGGAGCTGGATGTAATGCGTACATGCTGGCTGTTAAGTTCATGAGACTGCAATACAATTATTACTGGCTGAGATTGGAACTATGTTAGTGTAGTTTGACTGCCTGTGCAGCCTTTATAGGTATATGTTAAGGAAGAGAACATCAATTGGGGATAATGTCACGGGTGCGTAACACTTTATCATGGTGTGTCAGCCTTTGCCGGCAACTTTCTGGCTGTGCGTGGTTCCACCTGTCTGATACAACGTGACAGCGTACAGAGAGTGGGATGGGATTGTTCTCTTGATTCCGAATCTGTTCGTGCATGTTTGATGAACATTGGCTGCAGAAGGAGGGTAAAAAGGTCCTGGGTTGGTTCTGATGAATCAAAGGGACCGTGACTTACTTAATTTGCCAGGTCCTTGTGTTTTACAAATGCTTAGTATGGGTTTGGTGAAATGGCCCATGTTGTGTTGTAACCAGGGACAATGGCACAGCTGATGAACTTCAAGCAGTCAGTGGAACCATTCAAGGCTGTGGGTATAGACTTCAAAAACAAGTCAGTTATGCGATAAACTCATATACCCTTTGCACATCAGCTTGTGTTAACAAATATGAAATGTACCAAGATCCAAAGTTAAGGCTTTTATAAAATTGAAAAAAAAAAAATCTGGGTTAGAAGTAAAAAATATTGGAATAGCTTTTATACATGAAATATTGAAAGACTAAACAATTTGTGTAACATTGTTGTGCTGTTTTATTTGGTATTGAAAAGTTTTGTTTCTTTTGAATATCATGAGTAATTCTAATTAGAGCGGCCAAATAATTTTGTCTTTGGAAATTTTTAATATGTATTACTTAGTTTTGAAAGTAGAAATCTAATAATATGCTAGATTCCGGTGCAAAATAATTTCACAGCTCTGAGTGAAATATATTGTTTCATTTTATTCTGTTCATTCCTGTATATAAAATGTTATCCATTTCTGACAAATGTGCAGGTGTTTTAAAACATATAACATAATAGGTCAGAACCTTAGCTCCTCAAAATCTCAAAAATGAAAAATATGAGTAAAATCCCAAATATATGTATACTAAAACAGAATTCAAAACAGAATTCAACGCGCCATATAAATATCTTGCAAAGTATTAATATAGTTTTGATTGAAATGTATTGGTATTTTCCCTACGAGTGTATACTTTCACATAAAACAAGGTATCAATATACCACAATATACATGTGTGTTCGTAGGACATAATCCTTGCATGAAGACATCATATAAATTCTCACTTTCTTTTTTGAGCATATTTAGTTGATACTTTTCATTGTAACTTTAATATCGTAGGAGACTTCGATTTAAGGCTTAATATGAGTGCATTGTTTTTTCCTGACAAGCAGCACAGTATTGACCTGCTCTCTAGGAAATTGAGGCCGGAAGACGCATAGTGACGGAGTAATGTAATTACGCCATATCTTCCGGAGGCTCCCACCAAAAGCTGTATGTATGCAAAGTGCTGCCGTGTTTCAAAGACATGACCAGATTAATGCATTTCACCTTTTATGCAGCCCAGTCAACCCGCCAAACTAGCCCTTTAAGAGAAGGAAAATTACTCGACGTACACTGACAGAGGCTGAAAGAGTGATAAAATCCGTCTGGCAGTGTTTCGTTCGCCACTGCCAATTCTTTTTTACGTGTCACGGAACTCAGTGTACCTTGTGAGTAACTGAAACAGACTTTAGCAGACCTTCTGTCCATCTCTCATTACCATGTATTGGCAAAGTGTCTGAAGTTTTCTGCCATGCACTTTGCTTTATACATTTACCTTGTCTGTCACTGATGAGGACATGCCATGTTTTGGGCCACATGGTCACTTAGTGTACCAGAACATAATAGCAGGTCTTACTTCAGTACTTAGTGTATCACAACATAAAAGCAAGTCTTACTTCAGCACTAATGCTTATTAAAGAGTTCCTAAAAGATTTTACCTTTCAAAACGGCTGATGTCCATGGCGTTACATGTGCATGTATATTTGCATGTACGTGTATTAGGAAGGTTATTGATTTTATAATACATGGAGTGAATGTACCTGTACAGTTTAATAGTAAGACTACATGTTGTACTATAACTCTTGTATTGAAGTATTCACTTCAACTGCATAGGATCATTTTACTTATCAGGAGGTTTTTTACCTCATGCAGTGTCTCTGAGTAAAGTAAAAAAGTATCCTAGGGCCTTTGAACTTCATGGGTTAATGGTTTGATAGTAAGCCTTTGGGGGTCCTCACCATCTTTAGCTCAACTGATCAAATTAACGGTGTGGAACACCATTGGTTAGATGACAGTAGGGCCTGTTTTTTGTATTAAAATAGCATCATTTAAACCTGTGATTTTAACGAATCCACTGTAATTTGTTTCTCTTAAAAAAAGTGAATGGCACATCTTTAACCCTGAATCAGTCTATGGCTGACCCAGTGAGGAGTATTGATAGCTAGTATACATTCTCGCCAGTTGACTGAGAATTGTAATGTTTGTGATCTGAATAAGCATTGGCCATCTTCCCTATATTAGGGCCAGCATGGAGTTCCCTTATACCTTGGTTTTTACACAAGCACCATTCATGACTAGACAGACATGAGGAATACAGCACATTTGATAATAATTACAGGCTTTTTATAGAACTTTTTACAGAATTACCAATGTTGAGAAAGTTATTAGTCTCAAAAACCCCTACAGATATATTTAACATGGGAGTGTTATTGTGCAAAGATTTATCTTAGTGTTAATGTGAAGTGACATTAATAATGATTTCATTTTAGTTACTTGATTGATTAGTTGTTTTAAAGCTCGAATCCAAAGAAGATAACAAGACATAGACATACATGCAATGGATTTCTTCAAACACACATCTTCCAATTATTTTGTATAAGGCTTAGATCAATATAGTTTGCACCATGAAAATCTTTAATACTAGAATAAATTAAATACAGACTGATACTTTTGAAGCTTGTCTCAGGTGTTAGTAGGACTTGTCATCTACTATTGGCATGCATCCTCCATCTCTGTGTCCCCAGTAAAGGTGTGTACTCTGTTACACATTGAATACCAGCTTTACCAATGCAAGAGAATAAGATGGACTTGTATTGCGTATTAAAAGATGTCCAACTAAGTATGTACCTTGCTGTATGACTACATTCACACGTATCTCTCATGGATACTAATAGTTCATTGGGACAATTTAACACTTTAAAAAAAATTATCGCTACGTTCTGAATTTGTTTATATATTACATTTATTAATATTTAAATCATCAAAGATTCAGTTATTTTAAAGCTTATTTTAAAACGTGTGTATCTTTTCATTATCTCATTACTTTTGTAAAGATGCATTTAAATTATCTAGCTGTAGCCTTTCACCTGAGGTATGGTGGCTTTGAATCTCTGATTGACTGCTTGTATGCTTCCTTGTGAGGTTATTTTAGTAGCTACACAGCACCACTAGCTTTTCGCTTTATATTTTTTGCAGGAGTAATGCGTTTCACCAACTCCATGTTTACTTAATGTATCATTGTCAGGAAACAATATGAAATGTCCCACAGTGTAGGGAACAGGATTAAATGCTACAGGATATTAATTGCCCTTTAAATTACATGTTCATGTAACCATGCATGTTATCGAGATCTGTTATCTAATTACGATTTAAAGTTGTTGTCAACAGCGAAGTTTCTCATCGTGCAGAAAATCTATTTCAGTCTCTGCTAATCTCGGTGGTTAACTTGATCATATTGACTCATCAGTTTTTAAAGGTTACTTTTTTATGTTTGTTCTGTGTACTGGTAATAAGGCAATACTTCAGGACTAAACATCAAAGCTACTGAGTCAGGAAACAAGGATTATATGACAGAGTCTCTTGGAATAAAAACATGCATGTGAAATTAGAGATTAGATTAGAATGCAGTGAGGCAGTCATCAAAGTAGTATGCTCTTTTGTCCAGTTCCCAAACAAGCTCTGAGTTTTACCTGGTAAACATGGCCAGATTGTGGGTGACTAAAGAGAAACCCTTTGGCTTGATATGGTTGTGTTCAGTTCTTTCCCACATTGTGGAAAACATCCAAAGACAGTTTAATGAAGTTTTCATTTTTTTTCTTTTTTGTGTGGTTGACATATGAAACCTTGTGTTGCAATATGTTAAAAATGTGTTTATTGATTCCACTTAATATAGTCCATGTATCCGTTGAACAGTAGAGTTGATCATATCCTGAAAGCTGCAGATATGTTACCTTGTTATTTGCTAGAGGAACATATTAAAACCTAGTGCTGAAAACTTTGTCGCTATTACAGTTTTTCAGATATAATACTGTTTTCAAAATCTTCACATACATGTCATAAAATGAGAAAATCAAATGTTATATTAGTTTGCTATTGCTATTTTTTTATTATTCAGATCAAGAAACATGCTAAAATAATTAAGCTGGACTGAATGAGATACATGTATTAATATATTAAGCAAAAGTATTCCCAGAATTTTGGATTTCGTCAGTGTTGTTTTGAGACCACTGGTCAGACCAGTCCCTGGACTGTTCAGTGCTCGACCAAGATAGAACACAGCTGCTGCCTGACCTGTATCAAAGGATCATCCATAATGCCAGATATGCCTGGCAGAAATGCTAAAATCCACCATGCTGTCATATATCACCATTGTTTATGTAATTTAATATGTACATGAGTATTGAACTTGGCACTGTGAAGAATCAGGAACAGTTATAAAGACATTGGAGGCTAATGAGATCTGTATGTTGAGTGGAGTTATGTGGTGTTATTTTGGTTTGGTGAGAGTGAAAACTGGGACTTTTATATTGACTCTCTTTGAGGGAGGACAGCGTAAGAGTGAGGGTTGAAAAAGTACATGTGTATGAGCAGTGGGCAACACACATCATGAGCACACAAGATCTATAAACTCAATCACGCTGTAGTCAAAGTAACATTTGTGGTTAATTTTTACCTAGCATTATATATTAAATCTTCAGAGCTGCCCTATCAGATGATTTAACAATATTGGCTAGTGTACATTGGTGATTAGGGAAGATGTAAGTATCAGGATTATTCATGTGGTGTTACATAGATTAGAGTGTACCTGATTTTAAAGACTGATGCTGTGAACTTAAATGTGAAAGTCCCTGAAGCCGCCATTTGCTAAAATTGTGCCCCAATGTGGTTTGAATAGTCTGACCATTCCTGGACATCAGATATGAATGAAGGTGTTTGGACTTTGACATTCTTCATACAGTACAGTTATTTTTAGATCATGAATATGCTTATGCGTCTACTCCCCAAATGTTAAACATCATATGGTCCACATGATGGAAAAACGGTAGGTAATGTCAGCATGACTGTATGAAATTAGCATTTACTCATGACTTGTCAAATTTGTAAGATGCATGCATACATACATATATGTAATGTGAGCACATGCAGTTGATTCCAAGAATGCATTGAATGTAACATTGCACTTATCTTGGTGATTGTACTACACATATATAAACAGGAAATCCTGTGTGGGGTTTGTACATGTATCTAAAGCAAACTCACCCAAAGGTTTGATAAAAGAGATTCTAGTGAAATCATGTGTAACTTTATAAAGTCTCTGACAAATTTTCTGATCGTCTCTCCTCAATAAATCAAGAAATTAAATGAACATAATTGCAGGGCGTCTGCAGAGATAAAATGAGCCAGAACGTGCTTGTTCTCTTAAAATGCCCTTGCCACTGTTAGCAGTTGGCTATGGGATCAACGCACGATTGCTCCTAAAATGCCCATTTATAACCCTTGTGGAATTTTTTTAGAACTTAGCAATTTCATTTAAGGCATGGAAAAAAAGCAAGGTTTGGGAGTTTAGCAGACTGCTGTACGAAAATGGTGCACTATTTCATGAGGAAAGGATTTAGAGTGACGCTTTGATGGCTGGAATGGGATCTTAATGCTAGAGTTTTGAGGTTTTTACTCCAGGCTTGAAGCTTAGCGTAAAGATTGAACCTGCAGTGAAATGACCACATTGAATATGTAATATTAACTACTGACATGACGAATAGTATTCTTTATTGTCAGGGTTAGGTTTGGAATTGTCACCTCCAGCTTTTTTTTGGGGTCTACAGAAATAGAAATAAATAGAATTTACGATTCGGTGCTCATCAATTCCCTTCAATGTCAATTATATTGATATTTGATGTAATATTGCCTCTTTTAGATAGAGATTTTCTCTTGACGTGAACTTCCGGGAAGAAAATAGAAAACCTATGATTGATGTGTACCCTTTAATAGAGAATGCCATATAGGCATGTGTCCATTCCTCTGTAGATGCAAGGGATACATTGTGCAGATACAGCCTGTTACATACATGTACAGTGAAATGGCGGACTTGAAACACCACATTTCATTTGCTTCTGTTCAGTTCAATTTAGTGTAATGTTTGGGTGTGCAGGGAAAAATAACAGAAAATTTTACACCATTTGCCTTCAGTCTTCCACAGTCTTAATTAAAAGGTGAATTTCTGATTTTATTTGAGTATCGACTGTGTTCTGAACACAAAGAGAGATGATCTTAACATTTATTTGAGATTAGACTTAAAGATTTATATTACAAAAAAGAATTATTTTCATAAAGAAAACATTTTGGAAGAAAACTTCTAAAAATAAGAAAAGTCTTGTTCAGTAACAAGCCTTTTTGGCTTGTTACTTGTAAAGGGGATGTAGTTGAAAATGCTGTTAATGGTGGTTATAGTTAATTTTCCTTCTAAAGTTTTGTATCTAAATGTGCAAACACTATCATTTAATGGATTCTTTTTCTTATTGTATTGGTTTGGACATAGCAGTACCACTTTCATCTATTTATTGGTTTCATGGTTGAAAATGTCACAGAAATTAGTTAGCGGTAAAGGCCAAACAATGCAGACAGAAGCCTGTCATGGTGATAGGCTCTGAGCTTTATGGGGCCAGCATTTCGTGGTCTTCTGTTGTTTTGGGGAAGATGTCATATGTTTGCAGACTAATGAGATGCACTGTGGCTGACCCAACCATATTTTTGGCTGGTTTTACTTCTAACATATACAAGAACTAGCTAGGATCACCATTTTCACCTATATTTTAACATGACTGTTCCATACAATTTTATAAAAATAGCCCTTATTCATGCTATTGTAATGGTAGGCTGCTATATTTCTTTTGTCAGACCACAAAGCAGTGGTTAATAAACCTGTGAAACATGCTGCCTGCTGAATTCTTAAAGTTGTTGTTGAGAGTTTTCACTGTCACATGCCTGTCATTAAGACAAAGGTCAAACCAGATGGTATTGAAATATAACTCTAGACTGTGTAGTTTACAATCTTAACCTGAGGGTTTTCCTTAAGCACCTTTTTCAGGTCTTTGATATTCAGGCCTTAAAAGGAAGTGCAGACATAAATAGTTGTACATGTGTCTTTATAAATTCCCCCTTCAGTCTGGGAGGAAGTAAATATTCCACAGAGATGGCCTTGGCACACTTGTCAGACATGTCGTGTATAATCATACCTCTTGAGGATCAGAAAATTGTAATAGTTGTCAGATGATATTTTGGCTTATTTGAGTGTCAGTTGGCATTGCTACATGATTTCACTAAGGATATAAGTATATGTTGAATGTTATTGACCAAACAAAGTCTGGCAGAAATATCAAATCTGTACCAGTTACGTAAACGTATGTCCACACACACAGATACATGTATGAGCAAATTTCCAATATCATTTTTGCATCGATCTGTATCTGTTTGACAATCATGATATGATCTCATCAAGTGTGTCTGTTTTAGTGAGGCCCTAATTGCGGTTTTCTCATATGTAACAGATAAGAGAAATGGGTGTGATTGACATTTTTAACGATGCTTTCATTGGCCCATAATGGTATATGGAAGTTGGCTGACATAAACTTTACATGTATGGCATATACAATAACATGCAGGCTGCTATCCAATACATATTTTATCTCCAAATCACCGTCTGTTAATCGAGTCATGGCTCTGATGTACAATGTAATATTGGCTGTGAAATAATGCACTGATTTCCGTTGTTGCCAGACATTGTCCTTATCAGTATGATTTAGGAATACTTCTGTGACTTCCTCAATACTTTAATGATGTTCATTCTGGCACATAAGAGGCACATGTAAGTGTTATATTGCAATAAAGGACATTCAGATTTGATTCATGATAAAAGCAATAATACTTCGTACGGTAATCAGTGTTGTTCTGTTCTAATATAACCAGGCAAATTGCTAGTAGTAAGTACATGTGTATGTAGTATTCACTTGTGATAGATGAACAGTTGTTTTTTCTGTGGTGAGTTTTGCAAAGTTATTATCAACCTTTCACCATCAACCTTTCCCCAATGAGGTTACACATTTAAATGTAGCTTTAGATTGGGTAGCCACAACTTACATTCAGTGCCCCTTTCAGAAAGTCTGTCTGGGTTTTGCTGTCAGGTTTCATTTACGCAGTAAACCTGGCTGCTGTCATATATAAGTGATTAAATTGTGATAACTCGTGCTTTGATAAAGACCTTTAAATGAAAAGAGTTTGTGAGATATCCTCTATAGTGAACAAACTTTGCTGATTACTGCCTAGAACTACAAATAAAGTGGTTGGTTTACACGAGTATAATTCAACCAGCTGTCTCAATTTCTTGACATAATTTTGCTGATGGCCTGATATACATTAGCATCTACCTATACATATATTTGTACATTCAAAGACTAGAGCATTGCACATCAACACTGCGGTCAGCGACTATTTGTTTAAGCTTTACTCTGAAGGGGAGTTTTTGATGTATGGGTCCTTCAGACATTAGCATCTTGGCACCAGACCCATCTGAGCTACTTAATTGTGTAAAACGTTTTGCTTTCATGTCTTTAAGTGCTGACTTGTTGCACCCTTGTGGGCAAAAATGTCTGAGCATTTTATAACTCTTCACTGTGTAAAACCATCAGGGGAAATAGCAGATTTAAGGGTATGATTTGGAAAGTGCTGGTACAATTTAAGACTAGGTCAGATCCCCCATTTCCATTAAAGAGTCGTAGAGCTGTCCATCACTGAGAACATGAGATGAGATAGTTTGTGGTTTACTCTGAGTACCAGAAACTAAGAAGCTTTACGGCTTGGACAGGTCAGTGCGTCACATGACACTGGATGAAGATAGAAGACATGTCGAGAAAGACATCAGGGCTGAAATGGTGAAACATTCATAATGATTTTGTCTCTTTGTTTTATAAGCTGCTGCGATTTTTTAACAGCCTTGCAGGGTTTTTTTTTCATCATACATATCTTGATACATGAATCTGCTACAAAATTAATGATATATGAGTACTTTGTCCTCACTAGTGCTTAGTACTGGACTTCTGGTCCTGTCAGTTTCACAAAATATGTTGATTATAGTTTTGTGTTTTTATTATCTTGCAAAATCAACATAAGGGTCCAGTTTCACTCAGGTTGTAGAGAGTAGGGGAGTTTCGAGTTTGAACTCTTTTATTGATGAAGGTACAAAAATTCCAATGGTATCATATGACCTGTCAAATATGTTAGGCAACTATTTTTGATCACATTCATTATAACATGTTCATCTGAAAAATAGTGTCATAAAAAGTAATTTAGAGTAGACGAATGATGGAGAAACTTGAGAATTTGAATGTTTATGAACTTGAGAAGCTTCTAAAAGAAAGAGGTGCCATCTGTGGCTCTGGAAAACGGTGAGACAGGTGATCAGTAAATTAATGTCAGGAAAGACTGCCTAACATTTTTCACAAGTTACATGACACAGGAGAACTGTTTTTACCTTTGACCACAAAAGAGTTCCAACTCGAAACTCCCCTATTGTTCACTATACATTTATGAGCACAATACCCATTTCCAAATATTAGGGATTGAACTGGACTTGAAATGTCATGCACACAGAAACCTCTAAGTGTCACATGACTCTTGTAAGTGAAAGCAGTCTTCCAAATAGATATTGCCACTAGATGGTCAGTCATATATACAGGTTAAATAGACTGCCAGATTCTGGAATTGTGTTCAGTCTTTCTGTAAAATTAGTAAAAGTATACATGTTTCTAAAAAATCTCATGTTAACTGATGGGACCAAAGAAGGAAACGACAGGACTACTGGCATTTTAAAGTTGATGCACTGATCAATCAGTGCTATGTAATACTGAATTTTACTGACTTGCAGTTTGCTTTATCTGACCTTTCATTTTTCAAGTTTGTATTAACACAAATACTATTCTGTTAGAAAGTTCAACTTGAGTCATATGACTCGTCCTTGGACAGATGCTAACTGGTGTAAATAATTGACCTGTGCTGTCAATACTGTCCTTAAGTCTCCAGCGGGCATAAAGGCCTGTAGATGCGTCAAAATACCACTGGTTGGAAGACATTGGGGACCAATTTGTACTGTTTTACTGCCCACACCCTTTAAAACCATGACTCAGTTGATAGATTTCCACTAATTGCTTCCTTTAATTGGCTTCTTATTGCTGATTTATGGAATTAACGGGCAGTTAAAACTCCCCAAAGACAGGAACTTTGATGGCACCAGCAATTCAGATCTTCCTCATTATGGCCATAGTAATTGGGGACAATCCCAGGCCTGTCAGGTCTTTAGTTCTATGTGTTTTAAAAAAGTTTCAACACCTGGATTTTTGTGCCCTTTATAGAATTTGTACAATGTCGGAGGTAAAGAATTATGTAAATGTATTCCCTTCTTATTAGTTTAATCTGATCCATTAGTGAAGGCTAATAAATTGAACAACAAACAATCATATTTATGAAGATTCCTAGACATTGTCAATATCCTGAAAAGTTGGTTTAGAGGTAAAAATCAAGATGAGACAACGATACTGGAGCTGTCCAGTTTAGCACATCACTGATCGTACCAGGGATGTTGATTTATTTAATAAGGAACTTATGGCTTTTGGTATGACTGTGAACATGATGCCGTGATATGAGCAGCTTTCTGGAGGAGCATGCAGACTGACATAACAAATATCTGTAATCTTATCCAAACATATCTGAATTCCTGAGACAAATTGGCACACCTGAGCCTTACTAATTAAAGTGTCCCTGGAATGCTGACGATAGTATGAGGTAACAAGAAAGGTGATAGTGCCAGTGTATTTTAGTGGCTATTTTAGGAGCTAGCCTATTCATCATTCACTGATCCATCCATTATTTCTTCTTATCCTGTAGTTTTCTCAATGTTCATGGCAAGAGTGATGCCAAATCATATTTTTTACAGCAGTATAGACAAGAAAACGGCAGATTGTAGATGTTATCTTTAAAAAGCATGATGTATTGTATGCTTGATAAATTGGATAGCTGTATATTATAGTTTTCATTCATTTGATTGATGTATGTTTCCCATAGCATTTCTAAAGTTACATGTATTGCTAGGGATTGAAAGTTTCATGCAGGCATGTGTCAGTATAACAACTGAATTAGGTGTCATGATGACCTTCAGTACATTATCTTTTTGAAACTTTTGGAGAAATTTGACATGGCATACATGTACATGTATGTTTTCACATTTGCAGCATGTTGAGCTTAAAAAAATACCTTGCAAGATGTCAACACACAAATAAATAAGTTGATAAACACATGTAAGTAAACAAATAAAATGTCTTGTTTTTATTTTGTACATGTGACTCCTGAAAGGAAGATTCCCTTTATGTGACAGTTATGTCTATGATTCTTTTTCTTCTTCAGAAAGCTATTTTTGTGTTAAAGTGAAAGCTTTAGTCTTGTTTTTAATACGGGGAAAGTTTTTGTTTTGTGAGCAAATTAAAAACCTAATTTTCTTCATTTTTGATGGCATCTGGTGTCAGCTTGGGCTGACAGGACCCTCAGACAAAAGTGGTATACCAGAAGTTGACATAACTTTTATGTCAGTCAGAGATGTATCAACCTCTTAATGTACAAGTATACATGTAGATTAACACATGTAACTTAATGGGAGATCTGTGAATGGACTACAAAAAGGGTCTTTTAAAAGTAAAAAAGTAAAACAGCTCATTTTCTTCTGTGATGGTGCAGTGCTTGTGTGTCACCTAGGTGTTATTTGGCCACACATCACCGATAATTGTGACTTAATAAAGGAAAGAGCAAGAGTTCATTGTTCTTGACCGTTTTGTTACAGACAGGAAGGAGTCCCCCATTGGCTGTGTGATGTCTGACCAAAGGTGTTTATCTAGGAATTCATAAAGATGAACAGATAATGTTTGCTACAGTGACTATATATGACTATATATGAAAAGTGTTTATTTATAGAGAGATTCTGGTATTTCAATTGTATGATTGCATGTTCTTTGGAAAAAAACATCGTTTCATGACCATGGCTTTAGTTGCAATGTGTTTGAAGAAATATGTTAGAGAGATCCAGGTATTTTGGTTGTATGAACCAAAGGTCACACCTAAGACCTTAAAAGTGGAAGGTGTAACTTTCTTGCTTGGCGTTCAGCATGAAGGGGATAGTGCAATGACTGGTTGACCCATATCAGGTTAATGGCTTGGGCAGGCAGCTTACTTGCCTTCGGTAAGGCGTCTCAGTGAAGCAGCACTAGATAAAAGAGCGGTGGAAATCTGTCCTGCAACAAGGGGGCACATTACATGCACTCTAAGGATTCCTTCGTTGTCATATGACTGAAAAATTATTAAGTACGACGTTAAACCCTAAGCACTCACTGTTTGTAAAGTTTAGAAAGTATGTTCATAGTGATTGGTGAAAGTAGCATTGTGTAATAAATATTTGTATAGTACAGTAACATTGCCATTATTTTCATGACATCTGCCAACAACCTGCGGATGGTATTGGATTCCCCAGGGTTCTGCTCATTTCTTCCCACCTAAATGTTGGCCCCTGTCGTATAAATGAAATATTCTTGAGTACGGCGTAAAACACCAATCAAATATGTAAATAAATTGTTTTCATGACCATTGTTTCATGGCCATTGTTATTAATGTCAAGGTAAATTATCAGTTATCACATCTTATGGTACCTATGGATAATTTGCTTTTTTCTTATAAAAGGTTGCTGGAATTGATAGCTGACATCTATATTCACAGTTTTCTATTATAATGGGCTGAAGATATCAGATGCAGGACTTATTGGAAGTTATTTATAAATGTACAGTAGATGTAATTTGATTTTCAGTATTTCTTTGTCCAATTTGTTTTGTTTATCACGTTTTTATCTCAGTGCAGTGGTAACATATTCTAACAGGCTGAATGTAACCACTGTGGTTTTATCTGACACTCTTCCAGATGCTATTGAGTTTGTTCTGTAGTACTTACTGTTTATGGACAAGCTGGTTATCTATGGATCTTTACATGCAGCACATGTCCTTACAGCAGCCATATCATATGACCTTCACCCTGACCTTGTCAGACCAGACAGTCCATCTTAACTCATTGATTGATCTGTTCTGGCAAAGACATAGCCTTAATTATACACAGAACGTTGCATAATGCCACAAATAGATAAAATAATCTAAATAATGGGAAGAAGCGGAGGATATTTTGTCTCGAGCGTGCTTTGATTCCCTGTTGGCAGATCAAACTAAAGACTTTCTCTCCGAGAAGCATTTCCAATCCATAATCCCCCAAACTCTCCTAGGACAAACCATGTCTGTCATGATAACACACTCCTATTCACATCTACTCGTATGAATGATTATGAAGCTTAGCAAGCCCTGCATTTTCATCATAATTCTATTCTAAAGTTCTCTGATATACATTGTTGAAGCATTGTTGGGTGTATATGCATATCCTGTGATGTTTAATTCATTGTACACATTCTATATTGGCTGCGTTAATTGTCTGTTACCAAAAGAAGCAGTGTTTCATGTACATTTTGTTTATTTTTTGTGATAATGTTGGAAAACATCACCGGAAAAGTTATATTTTTGTATCTAGCTCATGGCATACAACCAATAATGCTAATGCTCACTCTCTTGGATAAGACCTATCCAAACATGGGTCTGTCCATTAATAGTCTAGTTATCCTACAAATTTCACATGTTTCTTGGCAGTTTGAAAGGTTTCGTTTCATAAGCTGTACAGTTTCAGAAGGCATAGGTGTATTGAATGAGGCATCTTTAAGTTTGCTATGTATTATACCACGATGAGCATATATATGTGTTGAGCTGCACCGTTGACCTCAGTTACAATTTTAACAAGTAAAAGGTGTCAGCATTCAGTATTAGTTGCACTCAAACTCATTTTGTCACTCAAACCTGTATCATCATTGCGTAAAAATTTCTTGTAAATTGAAAAGCTAATACCTTTAGTGGACATGAAGCTCTACAACTCATTCAAGATGCAAGAAAGACAGTCAAGCATGTTTTTTTTTTTTTTTTTTTTTGATTGGTGTTTTACGCCGTACTCAAGAATATTTCACTTATACGACGGCGGCCAGCATTATGGTGGGTGGAAACCGGGCACAGCCCGGGGGAAACCCACGACCATCCGCAGGTTGCTGGAAGACCTTCCCACTTACGGCCGGAGAGGAAGCCAGCATGAGCTGGACTTGAACTCACAGCGACCGCATTGGTGAGAGGCTCCTGGGTCATTACGCTGCGCTAGCGCGCTAACCGACTGAGCCACGGAGGCCCCCACTCAAGCATGTGTCATTATTTTGTAAGAGTTTGTTGTGATTTGAACATCAAACGGTGGACATGAAACTGCCACATTTGAGGTTGTGCTTTTTTTTTAGAAAGGATTTTTTTTGATTTAATACATGTAGATGAATCTAAAAGGAACCACAAAGGTCTGTCCTAATGGTGCTCTGGACCTGTCCTTGTTTGATGTAACCCCATATGAGATAGAATTCTTATAAGTTGATAACAGGGCTTCTTGGATGCCAGTTGGAGCTTCGCTGTGCAAGCTGTCAGATCATTATATACAGGGAGCTCTTTAGATGTCGTAACATAAGATATGTATATTAGGTGTTCTCTGATGTGAGTCGTACAAAGCTTCACTGGCTGAAGAGGCCCTACTCCACCCACACTGTCTGTGTTCTATTTGTCTTAATTTACCACTAACCCCCCCCCCCCCCCCACACACACACACACACACACCCCACCCCACCCCTCCACCCCCACATAATAAAACTCCTCTCGGGTACTTTGAACTTGGCTGATCATAAAGTATGCATACATGTTTGTTGAACATGTCATTTTAGTGCTCACCTATGGTGACAGTGTTTACATGCACTGAAAAATCAAATATCTTAATTGACTTCTGTTTGAAATGATTTCATAACCATGTAGGATTTACCTGTTTCTAATGTATGTAGAGTTCATTACCTCTTTCCTTTGGCTATGTCCTTGACTTCAACAATGCTGACTACACAGGGGCGTTTGGTTTGTTCATGGGGGTTGAAAGCCAATTTCCTTTGTTTCCATTTGATAAAGATTTGCATAGTAAGTCAGTGCTGTTTAAGAATTGTATATACATGTAAGTGCTTTTTTCGAAGTTAAAAAAGAGTAAATATTTGATTATAATGCATTGTTTAAGAATTGTATATACATGTAGCTACTTTTTTTGCAGTTAAAAAAGAGTAAATATTTGATTATAATGCATTTATTTAAATAGAAATATGTACATCATGGACTACAGCATTCATAACATTAGCATGGTATATGGTATATATGACATTGAATTACTTCTGCATTAAATTTAAAGTATATAATAGGTGCCAAAAATAGTGTTTTTTATTCTCCATAATATCCATTCAAAGCCCATTGTAAACACAGAAGTTGGAGGGATAAACACATAAAATTGAAATGTGAAAACTTTTTGACATTTGCAAAAAGGTTTAAAAACAGACTCAGTTTTTAGCCTGTTTAATGTCTTAATGTAACACTCATACTGGTAGTCTGATGTATAAACGTTCATGGCCACCTTAAAATACAAGCATTCAGATTTACTTTATTCTGTTTAATATAGTTTTGAGTTGGGTTTTGGCTGCCAGCGAACTCTTTAATGAGCAACACTATAAATATGAACTGTCGTTGGGAGTTAAATAAGGTGGTTATGTAGATTTTACTGAGTGTTTTATCTGAACTTTGTCAGCAGTTAAGAATGTTGCAAGATATTTTTTAATCTGACATGTAATGATAATGTATGTTATATGTAGACCTGTAGTGGCCGTGAGGGGATGAGCAATTACCTGGAAGCCTGAAAACCAATGCTGTCACTGTGAGGTTAAGTTCAGCTCATGCTGCTTTCCTCTCCACCCTTATGTAGGAAGGTCTTCCAGCAACCTGCGGATGATTTTGGGTTTCCCCCAAGCCCTGCCAGCTTTCCTCCCACCATAATGCTAGCCATCGTTGTGTTAGTGAAATATTCTTGCATTCAGCGTAAAACGCCAGTCAAATAAATTAATGAATAAAGTAAAGACATGGGACCTTCAATCATTGTTACTGTCTTCCTAGAGAACAGAACAGCTACTCTAAACTAAAACATATTGTGCATTTTGTAAGCCTGCTGAAGAGTGATGAGCATTCTTTGCAAAGCTCACGCAGATATTAGATATACGTTTTAAGTTACCTGACATGCCTGATATGGACATAAATTAATTTTATTTCTCTACAGAAATAAAATATGGACACTATTTATTACATGTATATTGAATATCTGTATTAACTAATTATGTGCAAATATTGGAAAGATCAGGATATAAGTTTCTTATATTTGAGGAAATCTGTGTACCTGTTAATTCTTAATATTTCCTAATATTTCTCACTAGGACATACATTAGTAGTTCTGATAGGAAAGAATTACATTTCTCTTTCTCATTTTTTGGACAAGTAAGGATATGAATGTGCTGTTCATTACATCGACTAAACATGTGAAAAAAAAAAAGAAAATTAAATATTCCTGCTACAATTATATGTATACTGGCTAAAAAAAGCAGATCAGGTGCCCCAAATATTAGAAGAATAAATGTAAAATATGTGAACTGTGAGTTGTCTTTGGAATGTCGCCAACAAGCTTGACAACTGAGGAGGATCAAGAGTTGAAACATTCTCCAAATGCTTATTTATACTCACCTATGTCCAGGTCTGTCTGAGTTTGTCCCTGTACATGTGTCAGTTACATGTGTGGCTGCCAAACACTGGCTGTATTATAAGCTCTGGCCACCCAGCAGGTTCCATAAGTTAGAACCTTAAAACTTTGGCTGGCCCCTTCCTGTAACACTTTTCTGTAACACGTTCCTGGTCTGGTGGGATATAAGACTACAGCATTTAGCCCAATCTGATGGGTTGAAAGGGAGATGGAAGAAGGGGGAAACATGCCCTCAACCCCATCGTTTGGCTCAGAGTGCGTCTTTCATAGCGCTGTGTTCCCGACTGTGAAAATCAATAGCCACAGTTTTAGCCAGGTTCCATTTGCCCTGTGATCTCACCTACCCTAGTGATTCAGGACATCAGAGTGAAAGAAATAAAAACCGGTGTGTTTTAATGCTCAACATTTATTTGGCCATCTGCTATTTTGCTATCCAGCTTTGACTATTTTAGAAACCCTTCTGAAGGAACTGGTTTGAAACCTAAGACGAAAGTGTAGATGGGTGCACATGTACAGGTGAACAGCTGGTCCAATCTGGTGGCTGTTTCTGTCCTTCTGTAAAACTGTATTACTTAGAGGTGCTCGTATGTACAAATTATTGTCAATGAAACAACTCTTTGTTGTCAAGGAGATCCAAAATCAATTTTTTTACGCGCGGGATGATCTTGCTCAATTAACAGCCAGAGCTTTTATATTTCATGTTGGGTGTAATGGAATCTTGTTTCCAAAACTGCATTATAAAGTAAACTACTTGTTCATCCACATGTAATAATTACAATACGCATTATGTCTTTTAGTCAGTCTGTCTATCTTTTTTTTAAGACAGATTCAATCTGTTTCTTTGGGGTTTGGATTGGCTGTGTCTTATGACAGCTACTTGTATTTTACTTGTTATCCAACAGGTTCTGTAAAAGATCTCTTTTGAGCAAGATGTTTATTATTCCCAGGCAAAAGCATGGTTTCATACTGAGAATTGGTGATATAGTTAAAAACACAAGATGGAACAAGTATTATGTATTATTAAGTATTATTCCAGAGGGCACAAGTATTATGGAATTGTCCTTTCTTGGAATGTTACTTTTCTTAGAATATATTCTTATAGAACTTCAGTAAGGGCTAGATGTGCTGAATCTGAAGCTGCAAATAGCTAAAGTTAGACTCTTGGGCAAATCCAATGCACGCTCTGACTTTACAAGTGTAACCTTTTGATATGCAAACTGTATGAACTGTGTAGATTGCTACATGGGCTTCAGTCTGGGTCAGCCTAAATACTTTGATATGTAAAAGCTTTCTTGATACTGTGAGAATGAAAATGGTCAATAATCCTTCTTAATAGAACAATTCTCAAGGGATTTACACGGGTGGCTTAAGAGGTACTGAGAACTGGCCATCAAAGAAGGCATTTAGTAAAATATTAATGGCTCAGAATGCAACTTAAAGAACATTTTGGGCCAGTTACCATTTAAGAAATTGATTTTATGGAAATCCTCACAAAGGATCTGAGATATTTGTGGAGAAGATTTTCCTTTGTTAGTGACTGATTGAGACTGTTGTCTTGATCATGAAAGACAGTCTTGTGTATTTGTAACTCAATATCTATACCCAGGAGAATTATAAAATCATTGTTGTTGACAGATCAACATATAGGTTTAAAAATAGATAAAATATATACACCACCTCAACTTTCTATAAGATCATATATTCTGACGGCAGTTTTTGCCTTGGCTCGTGGTCTTTCCTAGGAAAGAATTGTATATCTGTAACAGAAGTGCTGTATGTATATGTTTAATATTGGGAATGTATACACACACACTGAGGTTATCAGCTAGTTGCTAGAGCACATAGTGCACATATTCAGACAGGTCTGTGAGTGTAGAACATATTCTTAAGAATTTTTTATTTTTTTATTTTGAATCAGCTTTGACGAATATGAGTATGCACGCAAATGTACGCTTGTGTTTTATGTGTAAGATAAGATGAAGTCCGCCCAATTATTTTCTACTTAACAACCTCGACGTAATGGATTGATTCAGTTGATGTGAATTGTAATGCAAGCGGATGTAAAGAAGAACAATTATAATCAAGGTCCTGGTTTAATATTCATATATAAGTACAGGTACACATGTAAACCCTGAGGGAAATCCGCTAGGTCTGTGTGTGTGGGGGGGTATTTACAAAACTAGCTAACTGATTACCGTATGTATTTGATGATGTGGATGGATCAGGAATATGTGAGGAAGATGACTTGCGATGGTATAGGTGACTCCCATCTATTGATTATCGTATCATGGGTGTATTGAATCAAAATGGTAATGTCACGGCTTACGACAGCACTTTGATCACAGATCCCTACAACTGTGCAGTTGCCTCAGATACCTGATTAATTGTCTTTAAATGACAACTAGATGCTGACTGAAAGTCGATCTTCACGGCTCTGTCTCATCTGCACATGAAATTTGTGCAAGGTTGCTGCACATCTTGTTTGTCATGTCCAGTTTTGCTATGATGTATCCTTGGAGGCATTGTCTAAATGTTTTCATTAACATTTACGTTTTGGGCAAAATTTTTGGATTTTGGATGACCATTATAAGTGGCCAAATAAACAGATTGTTTTTTCCCCCCAAAAAATACGTAACAGTCTATCCACATTTTCCACAATGGTGTTTGTACAGTCAAGTATTGCGTTATAAAGGATCAAAGAAAATTTATGTTAAATTTAAAATAGTTGTTGAACTTTATAAGGCTTAATAAAGTGTCTGAGTGGCATAGCTATGGGCCCTTGGATAAGTATTTCCCATTCATAATATATGTGTTTCATTTTGCTTTGATTTAAGTTTCACCTGATTCTACCCATCCTGTGCAGTAATATTTCATGATTATACTAATATAACAATAGTATAGTACTTGTTTATATACAAGTATGTCTCATTTTCCTTTGACATCTAACCTGATTCAGCCAATATAAGTCTCACCTTACTGTACCCATTTCATGCAGTACATACGGTGGCAGTTTGAGTCATGGAATTGTACAAACTGACCACTTAATATCATGTGTATCATCTAAACCAGACACTTTGCCCAGTATCCTGAAGATCTGCATTCTTCCACTTACATGTACATGTTAATGTCCTGATCTAGTTTTTGATTTGAATTTAGAGAGCCTTTATGTCTTGTAACCCAGCAACTCCAAATCACGAAAATAGAATAGGGTCATTAACCTTGTTCTTGTACCTGGGAAGCTAACATGGACATCCAGACTGGCTTGAATTGAAAATGAATTAGATGAATGTTGTGGTGTGGTGTAGGTCCTGTCTGGCATCCAGAACTGCTTTACGCATTTCCAGTTCCGATCTCCTTGAACTTCAGTCCTGAGCTCTGGAACGGGAAGCTTTCATTGTGTACCACATGTTATACCTCATCATGGTAATTACTCGTATGTTATGTAAGTCAGGTTTATGCCATGCTGCAACAGTGGTTTTGAAGTCAGCGTACAGGCTGGATTGATAAATGACCTTGTCCAATTAGCGTCCTCTAGAGCATTTTCTCTAATCAAGGTCGTTCTGATATGTCTGGGTCTGTATGTGACAAAGTCAGTCCAGAATGTGGCAGAACCGTTTAATTCCTTTGGGTTTGTGTCTGATTTCCTCATTTGTCATGTTATAATCGTGTTCACTGTATTTTATTTAATAGCATCACACAGAGCCAACATTTAATTTTTTGGTCAAGGCAACCCCTTGTTAAAGGTTCATGAGGCAGCATTACTTACTACTGGAAATACCTCACCAAAGTTCATAATTATGTAGTTACAAAAGTATCCTATTGTTATTTCTGGTTAATCAGAATTTGTAAAGGATCAGTTGATTTGTGAGCATTTGTTCTTACAAAGAAGTATAATTGTAAATGGGTAAAATCACATTGTCTAACTTTACAAAGAAAGTGTACACTAAACAATAGTAATTCTTCAAAGAGAATTGCATTGGAAGACAGCTGCTATAAATTTATTCACCATTGACTTTAACTTTAATCACATCACTATTCGTTTGGATTTTATCCAATGGACTAGTCAAAATGGGCTTGCTAAAGGGTTCCTCAGTAGGCTTCATTTCACCAAGATCTCAGGATGTTTAGCCCCAGGCCTAAGTCTGTAATTAATCGAGCTTAACCAGCCAGCGGGCCTATAACATGAGATACAAACTCAGCATCTCCCTTGTATCAATCTTTCTCAGGACTATGAAACGTCACATGACATGTTGACCTGGCAAATACCTGGAGACATGAGGTCAGTGGGGTGCAGGGTTTTGTGGTCATGGGACCCAAGTCTGATAGAATATGTTGGGTGTCTGTGTAGAAATTTTCAATCTGAACTGGTTACTTTATAAGTAATGTGTGCCCAATAAAAAATAAATAAAAAAGAATCCAAATGAATGCAGGTATGTAAGATGTCTTTGTAGCTAGGCATCACCTCAGATATTCATATCGCAGTTGTCAACAATAACAGATAGTTTGTGTCAGTTATCCCAAGACTAGCACCATTCCTCAACTCACTTCAACAAAGAAAGGATACAAAAATTATAATAAAAAATTTGGGTGGCCTCATGTGAAGAGAAGCAAAGGATACTTTTACAAAATTTAAGCAACATCCAAATTGTGTACATGTATAAGTCTCAGAAAAACTGTGTACTTAAGATGACAATCAGGAATTCAGAAGTTGCAAGCAATAGTTGTTTTCAGTTACCAGAATATCTTTCATTGCTGAAAATAGCCAGCATTGTATTCCCAGGCAGTTTATTCAAAGCTAGGTAGACACAGGAGATTGCATCAGATTGTCAGTATATCCTTCTGAAATCTCATCTTAACCTCAATATCTGCACACGGGTTTTGGAGTGTAATATTCTAATGTGTCAGTTATGGTGTCCAGAGGCATCTGGTATAGCTTCTACATTATTCTACAAAATAGTGAACAAAACTGACTGTTTTATGTCAGTTCTGAGTTGACAGAAGTAATGTACAACAAAGAAGTGGTGTGAATTTAATAGTTGTCATGTGTGGAAAGCAATTCAGATGTGCATATGGCCATAACTGTATCATCATACCTGAATGGTTTAACGATTTCACAAAGTGTGTCTAAAATCTGTGTGAGAGCATCAGTAACCATCACGGTAGCTCAGAGTCATTTTATTACTGACATAAAAATCTGTTAGAAGACATACCAATATAATACAGTCATGTGTTATATGAGTGATAAAACCAACAGTTCCTGATTGTTTATGATGATAACTAAGACATCATCTGAAGTTTCGAATTCCTGGTAGTGTGGCTTATGTTTAGACCTTACAAGAAAAGTATGCCACATATCCTGGTTTGAGTTTATTGCCATGTTTCTGTCAGATTTGATATTAACTTTCTCACTGACTATTTGATATTGAATATTTGATATCCATTGAAATATTGATTACATGCAACACTTCATGCATGTATTATCTTAACATAAAATAAAATTAAATGTTGAGAGCATTTCTTTATTACATTAGATCTAATATGAGAATGATTTTTCTTCTGTATGGTTTTAGACAGTCATAGATTTCTGTATGAAAAAAATGAGAAAGTATAATTGAATTGTATTTTGCTCATTACAATCATCAGCATTTCAATCCAATATCAATCTTTTATTTTCAACTTATTAGTCAAGGGCTATGTTTATTTTAAAACTTCAAATTGCATGTTACAACAGGGGTGCGTGCAGCTGCAGGGGGCAGACAAAGCATCTCATTGAGTAGTTGATCACCTATACAGAATTTCACCTGCAGCAGTGAAGATTTTTTTCTGTGTAAACCTTCGAAATCCTATTACATGTGGGAAGCAAAATCTCATCAAGCTTCTTTAAAAGCCTTATATTATCCTAGACCTAGCCTAGATACAACACTCTACCATGGGAACCATGTCCAGTTTTTATCTCTGACATTTTTTTTTTTTTTGGGCCATTGACCTTCCCAATATGGATCACAGTTTGCATGTTTGAATACATGCTACATTAGACTTTTCAGCAAATATTTTTCAGAAGAGCTTTTTTGTTTTGATGAAAGATTATCGAATGGTGACCAGGTCTGAGATTGCTTGGAGGGTTAATCTCAGCCATACAAGCAAAATTCATCAGTTGTTCTTGTGCGGTCATATTCCTTTAATCTCTAGAATTTTCTCCCCTGAACTTGGCATTGCCTGGGGACAATCCTGTCATGAAAAGTCTGGAGAGTTACAGACTATGATTGATCGGCAACGCCATCTCACAGTTCTTCAATTTGTTGAATAATGTGACTTATACCATCGATGACCAGTTCCTTCAACATGACCTTTTATAGTTAGAAGCCAGATCTTGATATGAAAGCACTTCAATTAGTCATGTGACAAACCTACCGATAAAGTAAACATGCAGACATACCTAGTATATAAGATGGCTTGGGAGAGCTGTATAGAACAACATCCTATACCATCCCTGATAGACAACATTACACCATTAATCTTACTATCTTTAGGGGAACATGCAAACTCACCTGACATCTATGAGAGTGGAACTGGTAACTTTCTAATTGGTTTTGGTCTCTGATCAGTAAATGACACCTTTCTGGTGGGAAAATGATGGTGCCTTCAGTCATAGCTTTCAGTCCCAACTTAATCTCTCAAAGATAATTGGAATTTCCTAGATTTCTGTAAATAAAATCTTGAAGTCCCTAACCTCGTCCAATGTGCATGGTACTGTATGAAGCCAACGTAAGTAGATTGATAAATGAAGTACCATTGGCAGGTTCAGTGCACTGGCGAATGAAATTTTTTGCTTTACATTTTCATTTAAATTTACACAAATGTATTGTATGTTCTTGTATGGTTTCCTTACTTATTATTTTGGTTTTGAAAAGTTTGTACTTTTAGTTTTAATTCTTCAACACCTGGTTTTATATATCTAGCTTAACCTTGACATACCTAGTAATGTTCTCTGCTCAGTTAAACATTTATACATTTCCTTCTGAAATGAATAAATATGAAAGGGGCCTGTTTTTACAAAGCATACAGTTGCCATTCATACGACTGTTGAAATGCCCCTGGCAACATAGAAAGGAGGCATACATCACCATACTACATGCACTTTGTGCAGTGCAGCAATTGCTTTGAGAATAATTCCCTTTTTCTTAAATATTTCCAAAGGAAAGTTGAATTTAGGTACTTGTAATGCCAAGATTACATTGCTTCATTTTGCAGTTGTTCCAGGACAATATTGCTTCAGTTTGCAGGACTTGCTCAGCTTTTTGTGCTCAGGCTTGGAAGAATTAGATGTACATTTATTTCTTTTTGTCATTTTTTTTGGGTGGTTAATTAGAAAACCAGATTTAGAGGTCAGCATTTTGACCATTGATTCCTCTGTTAGAAACCACTTCAGAAACTCCCAAATTACCATTTTTTTGGATGGGAGGGAAATATTTAAGAAATCAATCAAGGTGAAGGGATCAGCATGACATATCTGGCGGTGTCCTTGGTGAAAGTCAAACAAGGCTCGTGAACCCACACTTAGAGCCACCACCAGATGGTTGTGTGGCAACTCTTAACCCAATATTGAATTTACACCATACTGAAGTCCCACCTTAAAACTGACTGCAAGCTGTGTGCCAACTCTTTGTAAATTAGAATATGCTTGACAACAGGGTTTTTATTGATGGTCAATTTTTACCTCTGCAATGTCAGCATTCATTCCTCTGACGGGACCCTGGATTATGCATGCAGGAAATCTTTCGGCTCAACCAGAAGCCTCTATCCACGAGGTTATAAAATTTGAGGAATAGTCTGTATACCTTTATTGACATTGCTGCACAATCGAGTTTCCAACCCTCTTAATGCAAATACTTGGTGTTTGGGATGAATTTTTATTGTATTCAGAGACAGAACGTCTGTATTGAATCCAGTCTGGAGTGTTTTGGAAGGCTAAAAGGATGCCTCCAATTCCTGATAAATGAAGTCCTTGAAACCTGTTTGTCCTTTGATTACATTGGCAGAGGCACTGCGAAAGACGTTTGAATGTAAAGCAAATAAAAGCGACACCCCCAGATTGAAGGTCATATTTTTCTGACATTTTGCCGTGATATTGTGGTTGCTCCTAAACACCTGATAGACTGTTCTGACTGTTTGTATGTGTTTATTGGATCAACGTGATAGATAAACTGTGTGTACGTTATTATGTTGGACAATAAGGGATCTGGCAGTTGTTTAAGGTGGTAATTGAACAGACTGGTCTAGGCATGTAGCTAAGGTCTGTGTGTCCGAGATTTGTACCCTGATAGGGCAGGATACATGTACGGTTGTACTGGGTACTGTCACTAGCTGCTTCAAAAGCAGCTGAAAAATGTCAGGAGAAATTATTTTCAACATACCAATATTTATTCTTTTGTAAAAAACTGTTTTCTTTGGCTTTATGCCTTACTAGTCATAACCATCATCTTACAGTTGCCATGCAAGGAGGATTGTCACAGCATATGATATTCTTAAAAACACTAATCTGTAGTACAGGCAAGTTTTTTAGGATTATACTGTACCTGTGCATGAAGCTAATAATTTATTGGTAATTAAGTGTTATTTGAAAATGAAGATATGGAAAAACATTTTTGGGGTCAAAAGTGGAAAATTCATATGCAAATTCAGGTGGTAAAAATTGAATACATATGAATGATTGATGTTCAGTGATAAAACTGCTGTATGACATAAAATCACTGAGAAAATGCAATGTGTACAGTGTTTTCTGGCAAACATGTGCTACTAGGCAGCTGATACTTTACTATTGGTCCTTCTGAAATAGCATAGTGATGACCATCTGCTTGGATGTGTTATAAATGGCCGGCACAAAAGCAGTAGACACTTCATGCCTCCATGGATAGGGCAGGAACACTTGAAGGGAATGAATATTGACTTTCTTGGGGGAGTGTCACCTACATCATTTGTAGCCTTATTTAGCTGTTTGACAAGTCTTAAACGATGTTTGTATAGACATGTGCTATTGATCTGAACATTTAGCTGAGGAATCCTTATTCTTTATGCATTTTATGCAGTGTTGTGGTAAAATATGCCAATGTGCTTTGTATTGCAGAAGTGGCTCATTGAATTCAAGGTTACATTACCATTGAAATTAGACACGTATAAAATTTTATGCCAAAAAACAAACTAGATGAATCTGTTTCATTGTTTAAATTGATAAATTATTAAACGTTTAGACAGTTTTAGCACATCAGCATTAGCATATATATATATATATATATATATATATATATATATGTAATACATGTAGTTTTATGAATTTGTTTCTTAGACTTTTATTTATAAGTCTGTGCCTGCTTTTGTAAGCTATACCAGCACTTGTCAAATCAACTGATATCCCACTCGCACTTTTCCCAAGCTCCTTTCCCACTGAAGCTTGTCAGTTTCTGGAAGGCAAAGCAATTAATGCGTGTCATGAATGCACTCTTAAGCACAGATCAAATTAATAAATAATCAGCATAACTGATATGTGTTTGTGTTCTATTTCTGAAATCATTAGGCATGCACACCTCTTGGATGATGTACTCGCCAATGAAGTGGGGATGGCCAAATCTGGCTTTTGTCTGAGTGTTTTTGACAGTTTGAGCAATCATTTAACCTATGACAAACAACTGTGTATTATCTATGTACAATGTAGAAAACATATGGTATTGTAATTATTGGGTTCCGGGTGACTTTGTGCATCCTTCAGGTGTTGGCCAATTTTTATGTCCTGATTAGTGAGTCAGGATTACTATGACATATGGCAAATGTTGGTGTTGCCTTACAAGCAGGATCTGTTGATTTGCCTTATACAGCATAAAATATTAACCCACCCACCCACCCTCATATATCTTCTTATCCTACACAACCTGCTCATTTTTCTATGAACTACATGTGGGTATGACATATGCTACCAACCAAACCTGACAACTGGTGATGATTGCAGTGAGCAGAATCTCTCCTGCTAAGGTGTTATCTTTGTTAACCATCCACTGAAGACTGAAGGTTAAAAAGTTGACCTTGTGACCTGAAGGCAAATTGATCCCATGCCTTGTCGTTTAAGGGTCTCCTGCTGTGACATTTAATTGTCAGAAAATTTTGCAGATCTTCTATTTCACTCTGTCTTTGTCCCTGTTTTACAACCCATCAAAATAATCCTCAGTACACATGGCATATGGAAACCATATCTAGAATGTACTCTAATTTGAAGTCTTTTCGAATTGTGCTATTATTCTCTAAGACAGTCACATGGACTAAAACATGCTGAACTAAATTTTCAACTTAATGACACAAAACAAGCCTTTATGTTCCTCTAGGGCAACCTGCCCTGATATTTGCCGGCATGCTCTTGTTGAATTAATCCTTTAAAGATGACTGTTCATGGAGTTGTTAGGGACATGCATGTGAAATGTGATGTTTTCAAAAAGAATGGGTGAGGTGCTGTACATGGATAAATGAGGAGTGTGTTAAATGATAATTGATATACATGTACCTGGTAAATAAAAAGAGATGCATGTTTTAGTCTTTACCATCGTCTTAAAACATGATTACGTTAATCTTTAACATCTCACACAAACAACACATAATTTATCCTACATACTTGGAAAGAGACCTAAATGGCCACAGCCATTTTGTTCTGACAATCTTTGAAATTTTATAAATCAACTTTTAATCTCAGATTATTACAAGGTTATTAATGAAAACCTCTATATAAAGTGGCTAGCTCTTATGGGATTAGCCATGTTAGATAAATCAGAAACATGATGTTACAAGTACCCCATGCTTACATGGTTAAAAGGTAAAACAGGGTTCGGGTGACATCAACAGAAACAGCTGCGTTTTCCATTTATAGAAAAAATCTTGCCAGATTTGTTAAAATTTATAACATGGTCGGGCTTTCAATTGTCTCATTTATGCGCAATTTTTCTTACATTGAACTGCAATATTTTGGAAAAGCAACATCACAAAATAGAAAGGTATGCATTAAAACTTTATTGCTGCAAGGATACATTTTGTCTAGAGCTGTCATGCTTTTGATTTCTGATGGGTTTTTTTTATATGTTTTATATATTCGCTGTTTGATAGGGGTATTTTTGGCCTTTCATTGTTGTGTTATGTTTAGTGTAAACTAAGATATGGTCGAAATTAATGTGGATATACATGTATGTAACATCGGGAGACCCTTAAAAAATGACATTTTCAGGATGATATAGACTGCCATCCATGGTACTGTTATCCACTGGAGAAAGTGTGTAGTATACATGTCATTACAGAAGTTGAAATATTCCGAAGCACCCTGTGAACAAAATTGGAATATACAAGTGTCTAATTTTGAAATATAACGGTTTTATTTCCTGATAAATATTTCAATCCATTCTGCCTTTCTATCCTCTTCTCAGTGTGGTAGTAATTGAGTATAATATATACATTTACACAAATTAACTTTCCTGAGTAACGAACTAAGCTGTTGGTAAAAGTTATTTAAAGGTAACACTTTTCAAAAAATACATACAGTTCATGGCCATTGATTTCAGATTGGTTATAATACTGGTATATATGATCATATGTAGAGTTTTAATGGGTTTTTTATCTTAGAGAGGCTGTACCAGAGATTTTGGGCAAAAAATCTGTTAGAGCAAATCCGGTTGAATATTTGCTATTATTTTGGAACTATCCAAATGATAATCTTTCCCAGAAAATAAGGATTGTTTGTGCATGTTTCACTGTTCAAAACAGGTCATTTACCTTCTTAGAATTTATAATCCAGATCAAGATGTATCTTTTTCAGACTTTAGAATGATTTTAACACTATAAAATAGTGTATGTATAATTATTTTTTGAGGGCACTAATCTCAGCTATTCTTATTTGGGCTACTGGTATCGATTTTTGTGTGAAAAATCTCTGGAACAGCCTCCTTAAAGTTTTCTCACTATAGGTAATTTTATACCTTGCATTCAGCCTCTATTTTAAACCCTTAAAAGACAAAAGAAATACGCTGACAAATCATATACAGTGCACATACATACAATGCTTAACTGTTCTCAGGATGTAGAATGATGACAGAGCACACCATGCTGTAGCACTTGTAACACTCCAAACACTGACAGGGAAGCAGTCTCAGCAATTACACTTTTATGAATATACATGTGTATTTGTTTCTCACAAGCTTTGTAGCTATCAACATTCACATCAGACTGAAAGCAAGTTCTCATGTTGTAAAAAGTACACTTCACCAGAAAGCCACTCTTCTAAACAGAAAAAATATCCCACCCTGATAATTGAGTAGATTTTATGATTTGAATCGTCATAGATATCAAAACATCTCACTTCTTTCTTTCTTTAGTTTAATTATCTGTGATAACTGTGTGTACATACAAAGTCTGCTGACATCTACTTCTGCTCTGACATCCTGAAGCAGATTTCAATCAACCTCTTGAAAGCTCTACGAAAGCTTCACATCCGTCTCATAATGTTAAACAAGAAGAAATGAATTGTGATGTACCAATTTTTCATGGTGGCTTTGAAGTTGGGGACTTGTAGTTTCAGATCATTTGTAATCTATAAATTAAATCTTAATATTGGAAGGCAATATGATTTTCATGGGCAGTTTAATGATTTTCATTACATATGCATGTACGTTGAACCCGTTAATAGACAAATGCATTAATATCCATCTATGAATCAATATGGATTGATCTGTTTTCATTGATTGTCTTGGTCTGTATCAGCATCAAAAAAGTAAACACTGAGCTTATATGTTTCAAGAAATTTAGGTTAAAATTTCACACCCAGGGTTTAAATCCCCATATATAAGCGGATAACGATTTTGTCCCTACAGTATTTATCAAATAGAAAGCCAGTCTTGCATGCATGTATATGTAAAGCTGAGCTAAGAAAAATCATGCTAGCCGTGTTGACTGCTGACATCGCTGGTTTAGTGGCATGACGTCACTATGATGCGCTATGGAATGCAGCGTTATATTGAAATATGACGTCGGCTAAATTACTGCGCAGGGTATAAGTTTAATGTCACAAAGAAAAATAACATCAGCTAAATTACTGTGCAGGGCATAAACTTAGTGCCACGAAAAAAAAATAAGGTCAGCTAAATTACTGCGCAGGGTATAAGTTTAATGTCAAAAAGAAAAATGACGTCGGCTAAATTACTGCGCAGGGCTTAAACTTAGTGCCACAAAGATAAAAGACAGCTAAATTACTGCGCAGGATATAAACTTAGTGTGTCACAAAGAAAAATGACGTCAGCTAAATTACTGCGCAGGGTATAAACTTAGTGCCGCAAAGAAAAAAGACGTCAGCTAAATTACTGCGCAGGGTATAACCTTAGTGTCACAAAGAAAAATAACATCAGCTAAATTACTGTGCAGGGCACAAACTTAGTTTCACAAAGAAAAATAACGTCAGCTAAATTACTGCGCAGGGTATAAGTTTAATGTCACAAAGAAAAATAACGTCAGCTAAATTACTGTGCAGGGTATAAACTTAGTTTCACAAAGAAAAATGACGTCGGCTAAATTACTACGCAGGGTATAAACTTAGTGTCACAAAGAAAAAATGACGTCAGCTAAATTACTGCGCAGGGTATAATTTAGAATCCATAGTTCCACCCAGCTTATTACGGAACACCTTTGTGGCAGTGTATTTTTTGTATTACTTGTGTGAAACAGAACATTCTGAGCTTTGTAGGCACACCACTTAAGTCCCCAAAGCATTCAGCAAGTGGTATACAAGCTAGTTTGAAGGTATTTTGGTATTGTTTGCTCTTAGTGTTGTTGGGTAGCCATCATCAATTGTTTTAAAAAAAACAGTGTACAGGCTGTCTAAAATGTCTTTGATCAGCCAAATAAAATGACCAATCATAAGTGAGATAACCATTTGATGGTGAAGGTGAGAATGATGAATGTTTTCAAGCTGAAGGATGACACAACAATGTTTGTTCCAGAACAAAACCGACTGCTGGCAACTTCAGGGATGCCTGAAAAATCTTTAAAGCTTCGGTAAACCACTCGGTCGTTCACAGGCTGAACTGGCCTGAAATTTGTTCTGATACGTTTTCGTGGATTGTTGTGGGATCTGTGGTGGGAGCCTGACCCTGGGTGACCTACTACAACTCCCTCTGATGTCCCTGCCCCTCCATGATGCTCTTTCTTCCTCTTGTCATGACCACTGTCATAGCTTATACCAGATAGAGATTCAGAGTGATCCATTTGAAACATATTCCAAAATTTCTTCAACTGAAAAAAAAAAAAGTAAAGTGGAAAATATTTTTAATTTTATCTTGCATATAAATTGTATAAGCTGGAAGATGTGAAATTAGTATCTCCACAGCTTAACAGTAGATTTCTTTACCCCCCCCCCCCCCTCCTCTCTAAAGCAATATATCTGTAAAGTCACTGTTTTCATTTATTTTCCTTGATATTTTTGCTGAGATTTTCTCATGGCAATGTGAAGGCTCACCTGAAAAGTTTAGTATACAGCTTCTCTTTGTTGGTATACATGGTAATAATTGTAGGTTTACTCAAAATTTTAGAGAAAGCCAAAAAATTTGTAAATAATTGGAACTTTCAGGATATTCTGCCACCCTGAAATCAAGATAAAACGACAAATTGTTACTTCTCAATAGTGATTTGATAGACGTACCTGTTTCTTTGATATTGTTTGGGGTTGTTCAAACAGAGTCCAGATGACACTCTCATGACAGCCAGGTGTGGTGAGGGAACCATTATACCTGTAGTAACGACTTTTGTCCTTAGGTAGGAAATACTTCACGGATAAGGGCTTTAGCTGAACCTCTTTGTCATCATCTGAAGTGTTCCAAACAATACCAAGCCACATTTTAAAAAATCAGTTTTGTTAAATCTTTGTATTAGTAATGAGTTGCACATTAATTTCCAGTGGTTTAGCTCCTGAGTTCACCCAAACATTTAAACATGGGTTTTGACGAATTTAAACTTCAAAGCACGTTTATCATATAGTCATTACCTTTTCGCATCAACCTAACTGTTGTTTATGTGTACTTTAATTCTCCAAATTTATGTAATATAAATTTAAGTAAAATGGGAAATAAAATAAACCTTACTTGGATCCTCAACATGTTCCAAAGCATCTATAATAGTCTGTAGAACAGGATTGTCATCAGGAGCAAGCTGACAACATGAATAGATAATCAAACTAAGCAATCTGCATTTAGTTACTTCATAATTTTCTGAATTTTATAATAGTTATAATTACAACTTTGTTGTGATACATGTAATGAAATATGTACACGGTTTGGCAAAAGAAGCGCCTTAGTTCTGAGTGTAAACGTTCTTGATGACAACTAGATTACAACAAAATGTACTGATGTGGACATAATATTGTCTTTAGGGAAACCTAATTTGAATGAGAGTAGAATATAATACAATTATACTTTGTCAATAAGCTTTACCTCATAAAATACCCCAAACACAGCCAAGCCGAGAGGCTGTGTCATTGCTTCTGTGATAGATGCATATGTCTCAGAGTCATAGTTCACAATATGTAGCTGCAAAGAGAAGCAAATAAACATTATGTATTAAAATGAGTTATAAATATCATAAAAAAGCACACTTACTGACATGTAGTAAACAGGGCTGACAAGATGTTTTAAATGATTCAGCTTAGATTAATATTAAGAACATTATTACAAATCGCTAATGTAAAGTGATTTTTGTCCTGATTCAGCCATATTCTGATCTCAGAATTGGAAGTTGCAGAAGAGTTTTGCTAGTACCAATCTGTAAGTTTTACAAAATGGAGATAATTCTTCAATGTCATTTATTGTGGAAAACAACGTGGAGCATTCCAGTGGTAGATTTTATAAGCCTTCCTTCAAAATCAGACTTCATCAAGAAAAAGTCCGCTCCTTGTATATGTTGTGTATACATGTAAATACAGGTAAATAATTGAAGAATGTGCATGAGTTAGTTTACGGGTTTTATTGTGATTGATTTGAGGGTTTCATGCTGATGGTAATAATTGGATTTCTGCTCCATCTAGTCTGGTCACAACTCTCTGTTTTAATAGGCTAACTTATACCTCTTTATTATTGATATCGTTGAGAAATAGATTTAAAATGCTTCATGTCACGCCAGTGGGAAATATTTTGAATTCAGAAGGGTGCCTTTATGTCTGTTCCTTTAACTGCCTAAGCTGTCTTTACCCAATGGGGACCCAGGCTTTAACAGTTTCTCACTGTGTGCCCAGGGGCCCAGAGGTGGCCAGATGAGAAATTCTGCAATGACGTTTTGTCCTCCAGTAGGAGCCATTGCTAACCATGCTGTAAGGTGCATACTGTCTCTTGCCAGAGGCCGAAGTGAGGAATGGTCAAAGTTTTCCCCTTATGCAGCTGGAATAAAATCATACATATATTGGCCCGAGAGCAATGATCTGGCTGTTTTATGCACCCTTTGAGATTTCATGGGACTTTAGAGCTGACTTGGACCTCGAAAAACAGGAGCCAAAAGTCAACCTGTGCCCCACATTCTGATTTGTGTTGCCCTTGGGATAGACATTATGGACTTCCTTTGAATACGAACACCCAAGCTTTGTACCAATGAATAGTTATTTATTGTTACTTTTATTGAATATGGCTTTGATACTTTACTGTAGGCCAGTCATGTCTGGTGCACTGCAGGTCTGATCCCTTGCATAGGAATAATCATGATGTGTATAGGTGATTCTCAGTTTGATACATGTATGTTGTTTACCTTGAAATATTTACAGAATTTGTGGTGTTTGAAGTTTAGTTGGAGAATTAAACCATTAGTTCTGCAGAGCTGTAAGTGTTTAAATATTGTGACATTGGCAGTGATGTAATGCTTTATCCAGTACAAACCAAAGAAGGGATCAATTACATTTGGATGAGTACATGTACTCAGACATTTAGTATATCTGAGTGCTGACCCATCTGGTGAAACCTTTCAGACAGAAAACCTATCAAATGTATTAATCAAGACATGAGAGTGCTCCAGAGAGGTCATGGTGGTGGCTGGGAGGGGTGGGTGGGTGATGTTTTATTCTCTGCCTAATCCCTGTGGCTAGAACAGCCTTGGTCCAGCCTCTGAAACCCATAGGAACACTTTTGCTGTCTCTGGTGTATATAGATAACACCTGCACAAGCAGTATTCATGACTCTGTCCACTTGATTTATCGGTGGGAGGCTCAGATGTGAAGTTTGTGTAATCTGCATTGAGAGTTCTTCAGTATTCTGCAGCTTTTATCAGCTGTAGTGAGTCACCATGGGGTGAGGTAAGGGAGAAAAAGAGTAACTAATTTGCAGTTTTGAGAAAAAACTTAGATAATGGAATTTTTAATATGTAGACAAAAGTGATATATAGATGTACGTATTAGCTTGAACTAAACTGAAGGCTGCTGTTTTAGCACAGAATATGGGTATCTTTGGGTTTTATATGATCACATTTTGGCACACAATTTCACTTGGCACATTGTGGATATGTGAGCCTGTTATATGCCTAAAATAAGTAGTGTTCTGGCTGGCATCCTTTCAACTGCTATAGTTCTGTCAATACAGTACATCCTGTTGTCACCATTCATCCAGGGATTCATAGAAGTCGCGTGGACGAGCCCTTATTGGGTCCGTCGATTGAATAAAAAAATCAATAACTGGTTATATTTATTCAATTTGATGTTTTTTGATATGCCAAATTTTACATAAACTCAGTTTGAACATATCCAATGTTCCGTAAAGCAACCTGTTCATGTTACAAGTTATCTCCCTTGTACGGAAATCTTCATGGGGAGGAAACCACCAGTCAGGCCTCGTGCGCTCACATGTAGTCACTTGCGCTACGCTAATCTCAAAAACAGAAGTTACGACTGGAAGCTGAAGTCAAATTATTCGTGAGGAACGATGTTTGTTTTCATACGCCTCTCCGCTTCCCAAAAGCGGAGAGGCGTATGAAAACAAACATGACACATTTTAAGCTTCCTTGGTCTCATATTGTTCCTCACAAATAATTTGACCTACTTTGGCTTCCAGTCGTTCTGTTTTTGAGATTAGCGTAGCGCAAGTGACTGTATGTGAGCGCACGAGACCTGATTGGTGGTTTCCTCCCCCTCATGTCAGGTATGGGTAATATCTTCAGCTCCTTTCAAGGCAAGCACACAGTTTCGTTCAGGGTGTTGAGATCCAGCTGTATTGGTCGTGGAAAAAGTGACTACTCATTGATACATAAAGTAGCAGTGTTTTTTATCTCTCTAAATATGTAGCCTCTCTATGTAAAGATCATTATAGTTAATACTCCATGTGGTAAATCGCTGTATCGCTGTGGGTCTCATAATTTTCTCATTACCGGTGGATGATACTACCCTGTCAAATCAGACTTTGTTTTGAACTGCTTTTGTTGATTGAAATCTTTGTTTATTTTGACAGGTAAGGATAATATTTCCAGAGAATTTAGGTAATGCACAAAGCATTCAACTGGATGCACTATTCAGATTAGTTTCTAGTATACATGTAATTTTTGATTTTTTGATTTTCTCAAATGTTTTTTTCTTTCATTTTTGACTTGTCCTTTTACAGACTGAAAGTGACAACCAGGTATTCCATAAGCCATTAATGCATGACTATTCTGTCTTGAATCACGACTATTGAATATTTTTGAAAAGTGATGTCAAGACCAGTTGCTCATGTGAGTCTAGATTGACTGATGATCTGGGTTGTAAGCTTTCTGGGCAGGTCTTGCACTTCACTGCACCTTATCCTGAAATACATGTAGCAATAACTGGAGTGTGTGCCAGTTATCAGTTTGCAGTATCAATTAGGAGGCCAGATTGAGTTCATATATAAGCAGTGATAATTACTTAAATCAGTAAAGTACAGCAATATACAAAAATATTAAATTTTAGTATTGAAACAAAAAAAACCCTCAATTTCAGTTGAAAGAAAAACTCAATTTCGCCCAGAAAGTGGTGGTCGGTACGTGGAAAAATGACTTTTGTGAACCCCTGGCATCCAAGGTTTATAGTGAAACTTAGGCCCCCTGTGTAGGGGCCTGCCCAGTGGTCTGCCCAGTGATGCTACAAAGTACAGGAAAATGACGTTGTATTTTGTAAAACGGAACATGGTATTCACAGCTACATGTACTCCAGACAGTTATGATTTGTGATAAGTTTCATACTTCTATTACTGGAAACTATAGAGATTTGATTTGGGTCTGTTTCTCATGAATGTTTAACCGTTTATGACCTATAGGTTTGGCCAGCAGTATGTGCTTTTCCACTCTGTTTTACTACAGGATCAACAGCAGTGACCTCTATATCATCATTGTGGACAGGATAGCCCTAATGCAAACTACTTATGAGGATTGGGGAGTACTGCAGTAGATATCATGTGTTGTGTAAATGTAAAAAAGCTCTCACATCCTTTGGGTTTGTCGTGGGTATATTCATGCCCTAGGGTGTATGCTTGTCCAGGGTATATGCTTGTCTTGGATGTATGCTTGTCCAGGGTATATGTTTGTCCAGGGTGTATGCTTGTCTTAGGTATATGCTTTGTCAAGGGAGTATGCTTGTCCAGAATCTATGCTTGTCCAGGATCTATGCTTGTCCAGGGTGTACGCTTGTCCAGTGTGTACGCTTGTCAAGTGTGTACGCTTGTCCAGGGTGTATGCTTGTCAAGGGTGTACGCTTGTCCAGGGTGTACACTTGTCCAGGGTATATGCTTGTCCAGGTTGTTTGCTTGTCTTAGGTATATGCTTTGTCAAGGGAGTATGCTTGTCCAGAATCTATGCTTGTCCAAGATCTATTCTTGTTCTGGGTGTATGCTTGTCCAGGATGTATGTTTTTCCAGGGTGTATGCTTGTCCAGGATCTATGCTTGTCCAGGGTGTACGCTTGTCCAGGGTATGTGCTAGTCCAGGGTATATGCTTGTCCAGGGTGTGCGCTTGTCCAGGATCTATGCTTGTCTAGGGTGTGCACTTGTCAAGTTTGTTTGCTTGTCAAGGTTGTTCGCTAGTCTTAGGTATATGCTTTGTCAAGGGAGTATGCTTGTCCTGGATGTATGCTTGTCCAGGATATATGCTTGTCCTGGGTGTATGCTTGACCAGGTTGTTTGTTTGTCATGGGTATATGCTTTGTCCAGGGTGTATGCTTGTCCTGGTTGTATGCTTGTCCAGGTTGTTTGCTTGTCTTAGGTATATGCTTTATCAAGGGTGTATGCTGGTACTGGATAATTGCTTGTCCAGGGTGTATGCTTGTACTGGATGTATGCTTGTACTGGGTGTATGCTTATCCAGGATGTATGCTTGTACTGGGTGTATGCTTGTCGTGGATGTATGCTTGTCCAGGGTGTATGCTTGTACCGGGTGTATGCTTGTACTGGATGTTTGCTTGTCCAGGGTGTATGCTTGTACTGGGTGTATGCTTGTACTGGATGTATGCTTGTACTGGATGTATGTATTTAGTTTGTGTACTTGTCCTGAATCTATGATTGCCCTGACTGTACATGCTTGTTTGCCAAAATGAGAACTCAGATCGCGTTTGGGTATTTGCTTGCCCGAGGCAGGGCTTGAAATAACGCTTATCTAAACTCGCTCAGACTGGATGCTTTTCCTCGGTTGTTTACATTGAATGGTAAGTGCACCCCCTAGTAGGTGAACTCCCGCAAGTAAGTTTCATTTTGGTGATCGACTTTGCAGAAGTTCTGACAGAATGTTGGATAAAAAAGAAAATGCTACTTACTAAAGCCAACTATATCCTGTAACGCGGTAGACTGATTTTTTTCTTCGCCAAGGTAGCGATGTTGACGGAATATGCCAACTGACATAACATACGCAAAATGCAACAATGGCGAATGGTAGTGCTAGCACAGTTAGACTTCTAAAAACCAGACTGATGGTGACATCAGTACATGTCCCTGCACATGTACATGTCCCTGCCGAGGTGTATGCATGTTCTTGGTGTATCCTTAATGTTTTGGGTGTATGCTTGCTACAACAGCTGGGATTACCTCAAGAGGATAAGCCTCACTGTCAACAGTGTGCTCAGAACCCAATTTATCGGAACCTGGTCCTCCCCAGTGAAAGTGAAATTGGACTGTCTTGTAGACTTTGGTAAGACCAGCGCCGGTGATGAAGTACTTCCCTTTCACATTCACTTGAACTGTAACAAATGGTATCCAAAAGTTCGTGAAATTGGAATCAAAATGAAAAAGATGATCATGGCATGCAGTATATGACTCTTTTCCTGACATCATGTTACGTGGATGAAATAAATGAGTCTGAGGATTTTACATTACCAAATACACCGTTCCAAGTAATCATACTTACACAACAGTATCACTGGGCATGTTATGGTGAAGACCAGTAGTTCTGTTTTTAAATTGAGTGTTGCAAGTCAATGTTCATGAACTTCTCCATGTACACATATCAATTTTTGGATAAGTCACAGAAAATAGCACATGTAGATGGCAGATTACAATGTTCGACAAAATATGATTCAGACTGTGGGTTTTACCTATGGAGAATTAATTATATGGATTTAGCTCACCTGTGTGCCCATTGTTCTTTACAGTCATCTTACTGCCAGGCAGGGGAGGGTCAAACCAAATGTTTACATCTCTGAGGTTTGCATCAAATCTTGTCTGATTTCGGTGGATGTTGATAGGCGACTGGTGTTGCCCATCACACTCTTTGTCAGGATACATTTCCGCCCATATCTGTGGTCCTTGTTTAATAAGAAAATTTATATCTTCAACGTAATTTGCAGCAGAGTCTGCATATGTCCTTTTGAAAAATGTAGTTAGAGTTTTTTTATTTGCACTTCCAGAATTCAGGTGAAACTATCTTTAAGGAGGTCTCAATATTAAAATTTTTATTGTAAAAAAAGCATAATGACTTCAGAAACGTCACATGTCTTTTAGCTGAAAATGAATTACTGTTTTTAAATCAAATTAAAGACACTTTAAAATATTCCTTTCAAATTTTATTCATAAAATGAGCAGTTTGTCATTGAGAGAATTAGACATACCCCCAGCTCCTTCATATCCCCAATGGTGCTTTCTCTTCTTTTCTCCTAAAACAAAGAAAAACATTGGTTCATTGTTGTTTAACACACAAAATCAATGATATGCTTATTGTAGATATATGTTCTGATGTTGTAGAAAAGTTCTAAATCATTTCACAATCTCTTTGTTTAACTAGTCAAATTGTCTTCAATAGACAGTGGTCACGGACATGAATACATAAATAAATATGAATTTCTTGTAAGTGGATATCTCATTAAACACTGACATAATAATTATTTCTAAGGAAAGTTGTTTAGATTGAACCATTGGAAAATGGATAGCTTAAGTCACAACTATAACTCTTTCATGCCTTTAAAGTGCAAACGATAATTTGATCATGACAGAAACCTTGAGATGATAGCATGAAAATTAAATGTTCTTGAATGTTATTTAACCTAGTGACACAGGTCAGCAGCAGGATTATTGCCAACTGCAATAGCCTTTGGCTATCACAGAACAGGAAATCCCTGCCATATCCTTTTGTTATCAAAAGCATCACAACAATGAAGACAATCATTTAATAGTACAGCTTAACCATAATATCTTCCACAGAATGACAAAATAACTAGTTTGCCCGTTTGACCACTATTCCCACCATTAATGCTGCAGAGAAACAAATTGCAACCTTTTATACTGCAATATTGAAACCATCAGTGAGAAGATTTCCAGAGGGCAGATTGTGAAGGCTTTATCTGGGTGTCCTGTTTAGTGTGTGAAATTTCCTCTTTGTTTGGTAGCTCTAGTGTGTACTGAGAACGACAGGAATTAGATTACTGGGTAATCTGATCCCTGAGTTCAGATCTGAGTACTATTGATTCCTGTTGGTCAGCTCCTGTGTACATGCAGCAGTTCCCGGCTTAAGTCGCTAATGTCCAGTGCATTTTGTTTGCTGCTACTATGCCAAAAATCTAACTATCTGCAGGCAGTACCCTGGTGTCGCAAACTTTCAACCATCACTTCAAATGCACCCTAATTTATATAGTTCCACTGTTAAAGGTTTATTTTGAAGCCATCAGAGTGTACATGCATGTGTGACCCGTATTGCTAATATGTGATTTGAGATTTGAGAGCTGTCCATTGAATACCTGAATTGCCAGAATCCAATTGCACATGGACCCTTTTTTATAATTACTACAACATAATTGCATACAATTGAAAGTCTTGATGTTGGGATTCAAAACTGATTATCAGAGTTGATATTAGTTCCCTGAAGGCATAGGCTAGGAGCAGATACATCTTTCAAATTATGCATGAAATGTATGCCTATAGGGCATTGTCTTGAAACTATCAAGCAAATCTCTAGTTTAAGAAAAAGTTGTGAAAGTAGCAAACAGTGATGTGTGTTAAATATAGTGATAATCATAGTATTGTGATACAGTTTAGGTACATTTAGCCATACACGCCTGTATTTCTTGAAAATTTTGTTGAGAAAATCCTTGAAAAACATGTGTTACAGTTTTGCTGATGATTTCTGATGATGACAGATCACTTTCATTAAGCAAATCACTAACTTAATGTTTCATCATGAACTTGATTCATGGTAGCTGGAGTTTATGGTAAAAGCTTTTACTGTTGGATTTTAGGCATGTTTTGTAGACAATTTTCTCTCTGGTACTGTGTAACATTGTTTAGTTACCCGATAACCTGAAGCTTCGCCAAACCCTGCGGCCATGGAGAGGCTGCACTGGCCTGAAGTTGTCCACCATGTTGGGGCCATTGCTTCGACCACTGTTGGTTATCTCCTCTGGCATGGCTTCCGCCCCACCAGTTCCCACATCAGCACCTGTAGGTTTACTGTGACCATTTGAATGAGGGTCACTGGGATTGTCCACAGTGTCTGTATGGCCGGTGATGTCATCATCCTTCTCTCTCGGAAAGAAAAGCTCTCTGAACTTTTGCATCTGTAATAGTTTGTGAAGCAAAGGTTAAACTTGCATTTGATAATAATTTACAGACATTCTTGAGTTAAACATGTTAAACACCATTTAAATAAGTAAATATATGTACATTAATTTACGTGAGGTGAAGTGCAGCTTCCTGTGCGACAGAATTAAGTCTTTGTTAAGTATTAAACAGCAAAACATTTGTAATAACATGAGAAAAAAAGTATTCATTATGTAAACTTCCTTTGGTACCTGATCATAGGAGATTGGAAGTTTCTCGTCAAACACTGTCCAGACTACACTCTCGTAACAGCCCGGGGTGGTCAGGGATCCGTTGTACCTATAGTACTTGCTGGTATCATGAGGCATCAAGCTCTCGATGCTCACGGCCTTAACAGGTTGTTCAGTATCAGAGTCTGTTAAAGATGAATTATGTGTACATTCAGCATATGAAGAACTATGTGAAGGGATTTAGCCATTTCCTACACCAAGTGAAAATAAGATGTCAGTGCTTTTAGCATTTAGGTGAAAACTGTACCTCTTTAAGACACATTTATAAAGACTGGAAATATGTTACATTAGATTTTTTTTTATCTACATAATAAAGAAATGATTTCTCATAACTTCAAGCCATCATCTAGTCTCTGTGAGTATTGCCTTTCTGTTAGAGGAAGCCAATAGCTCACATGTTGTTATGGCTATCTGTAAAATGCCACGAAATCCCCCACACTAAAAGGAAGGCCCTGGCCTTTCCTGCTTTCAAAGGTTTATTGACCTCAGACTTGGGGATTGCTCAAGATGTTCCTATTTCGTTTAGACTTGGTAAAGCTAGGCATTAAACAGGCTCAAGGAACAGCTCAACATATCTCACGATTACAAAGCTTAAGGCAAAACAAATCAGGTTAGATGTATCCAGATTATTGATTGGCTCACCTGGGTCTTTGACATGTGGAAGAGTCTCCAGGATTGGCTCAAGAACTTCATTGTCTTCTTTAGACATCTGCAAAAAGAAATCATTGAAACTTTTTTTAAAGAGGCCTTTTGAGTTATCACTTATTCCACATCATATGAATCTTGCATTTGTACATGTACATCAAAAGAAGTCTGATGTTTGAATATAAGTCATGAAACATTTACATTCGTATTTTCCACAGTTGGCTGAGAAAGCCAAGGGTTAAAATATCATCAGAAATGAAAAAACGGATTTACGTATGTCTAAGGCCGCTATACACATGTAAATAAACAGAATTATACACAAATTTCTTGTGTTTTTAAGTTACAGTATATATATAAAAAATATTTGCATAATTTATGTCCTATTACAGTAAAGGGTAAATACATTGTATATGTATGTGTATAAACAGTACACTTGTACTGATTTTGTCCTTGGTGAACTAACTGGAATGTGCCTTCAGACATGTATATTATGGTAGAGTTGAAGTATATCACTTGCTTAATCATTGTTCAATCATTAAAGGTTGTTTAGATAATAATCAGGAATGTGTGAGGTTTAATCAACCGTAGGATTGAAACTGTGATTGTTTGTTGTTGACATGGACGTAGAGGTCTTGCCCCAGGCACTTCAGCCTTCTATTCGTTACCATTTTTAGGTCAACTGAGAAATGTTTTTCCGCCAGGCAGGCAAGTCACTTAGTTGGTAGCCATGCTGATTACCCTTAAAGCAGCTAATATACTGGCCTATTCTTATCAGCAGGTCCCCTTATTGATTATGGGAAGGGGATTCTTTCTTGACAGATTGAAGGCACATGACCTTGTGATGTACTGCAGCTTCTCAATGAAAAGCTTTCATCTTGCCCAACAAAATTCAGTGTGAAATACTGTTTAATCCCCCCCTCTGGCATTCTCATCCTGACCCTTGGTCACCTCCAGTGTAAACGTTTGGACATCTTCCAGATTGTTGACATATAATTGAATTCAATTCATCCCCTTGTATTTTTCAAGAAGTAGTTCGATTGTCAAACAGTTACTTTTCTTATTTCCATTTGAGGACAGAAAAGCAACATTTTCATGACAATTTAGTATTTTAATAGAATGCTGTGATAATCATTAAAGTGGGCATAGTCATTGTGAATTTATGTGCATATCCGACATAATTTACAATCCTTAATGTGCTTGTTCCATCTTTTAAGTGTGGAATAATAAAGTATGGTTAAGTGTGGATATTCATTATGGCATCAAAAATCATACCACAATATGACTCAAACATCATTCATTCATGTCATTTGTTTGACCACCAATTGTAGTATGCTATGATCTTATTTTGGACAACACAACATTTTGATCCCTTTTTTGCTAGAGATAACCTATATAAAGGTAGTTAAAACATGTTCATACATGTACTTCCTTTTCAAACTTTGAACTGACAAGGAAAAAACTTTTTTGTTTTCCACAGTTTTGATTGTGTGAAGATACTGTAAATGTGTTGCAAAGTGTGATTTCTGTTCTACAGGTAGAGTAAAAAACACAGAAGAGACAGTGTTTTTGTCAAATCCCAGTGCCACATTGTCCATCTTTCTTTGTGATGTAATGTCTTTTAGCGTGTAAATAATGGAGATGGGTAACAGCTAAGGAGATCAGGCAATATCATATATTCTTCATCAAAATGGGAAAAAAAGGATATGTCCAGATTGAGGTTTGTCTGTTTTCTTTATGGATTACACAGGGAGACCATTGTAAAAAATACCCTGCATCGTATACATAAATGATTGTATAGCCAATGTGAGTATGTGTATCATGTGTGGTTATTTGTCCAAAACAAAAAAACTCCGCCTTCTGTAACAGTGTATTATCATGTCATTAATCTACTGCTGTACATGGTGGATGTGATCGGGAATGTTGCAAACACATCAGAAAGAAACTTTTTGGGTTTGTAATAGTGTTATTTTGGAGGGTGTAACATGACACAGTGTATCTACTTACATAAAACAGCACCCCTAATACGGCCAGTCCCTGGGGTTTGTCAATAGCTTCCATGACAGACGAGTACTTTGAATCGTAATTCACCACATGAAGCTGTCGTAAAAAAAAAAGTGAACGCTTGTGAAGAAGGAGTACAGAATAACGAGTTTCTCAGATATGTCATTAGTTAATGTACATTACTATCACTGCTGGATGGCGTAGAATAATTATTAAATTGAAGAGCTTCAGCTTGATCTTCATATACCTTTATGTAAATAATACCTGTATTACTATCATTTGTACATATATGTATTTACATGTAAACTGCATGATGTTTTCTCCTGTTATGAGAAAATTTATCAGGCCTCAGTTTCAGTGTTGAAGTATTTGGTTACATGTGTATAATCATGAACATATTATACTTTGACAAGCTCCAGAGGGGTGATAATCACTATACTGTAAGAATTCATTTCTTGGAACTTGTAATCATATCTGTCTGTAATGCATGACCTCACCACTATACAGGTATGATGGCATAAATTTGAGGTGATGCACCTATTTGTTTGACTTTCTACATCTTGGTCTATGAGACTCCAGTATTGGCTTATACCTTGAGCTTTCCTTTATTAGCATTATACTTTGTTTTGGTTTGGTTGACCATTGTCAAATTGTATCTAGTTATATTAACCAGAAATCGGCATGCTAATGTTTCACGCTCGTGAATCCCCAGCAGGCATATGTGCATCAGCTGTGAGTTCCTTTGTTAGGCCTAATCACAGGATGTGACACACCAATGTGACTAAAATCCATCAACCTATATTAAATGCCCTAGTGACCATTGACAGCGAGGAACCTGCCAGTAAAGCTGTCTGTCCCTTTGTCAAGAACTGAGGCAATTCCATTAAAAAAGGGATATAAATTCTGAGAAAGGAGCCTGTAACAAGTCCAGCTGCCCAGCTGTGTCAGTGAGAGGGTTAAACTGCCAGATTACAGACACTATCAAGAAGTGCAGACTTGTGGGGGTGGTAGCCGAGTAAATGAACGCTTGTGGATCATCCTCCGTAAACCATGTTACTCACTAGACTGGAAGAGAAACCCTCATCCTTTTTATCTACCCACAACTTTTCCTCTTTCATATCTCTGGAATTAGCTTTAAAGTTAAAAGGTTTGCTGTTCTAACAATAGTACAAGTAGCAATGTTGAGCACATGTTCCATTAGGTGGTTTGGCATTTCACTTTAGTTGTGGTTATTCATACATGTACATGTACTTGCATATAAACATTCAGGAGTTATTCCCCTTGATCCCCCTGTGAACAGCCAATATTTGAGATTTGAACTTGAGAAATAGATGTCATATTTTATTCTATAGCATGTAATGCACATTGCCAAAATTCGTGAACAGTTTTACCTACAGAAGTGGGAATATATAAGATTAGTGGATTATTTCGATTGTAGACGAATTGAAAAGCCTTTAATTTTACTTCATGTTTCTCCACCCATAAACCTTATTGCCACGGTTCAAGGGGAAAATTCTTTAAGGTGGTGTTTAATACAAATGAAATAAATCTGATGAATAAATAAATGCCGAGCTTTCACTACTTATGTGTGAAGTTTTATTATTGTAAATCTGTACAACGCTAAATCTGTGAGACTTGTAACACATGTAACACATCAAAAACGACATTTTAGACTGCAATTTGCTCATATTAAATCGTGCTATAATCCAAGATTGCTGAAGTTTGTCAGTTTCAGATATCACAAAAAACTTAGTCTTATTATTGTAAAAGAAAAATAAGTCCTTTTCAGTTTTAACATTTTAATATACTTTACTGAATTGCCATACCTCCAGTGGGAAAGCTTGTCCATCAACAGTGTGTTCCGAGCCTTGGTGTTCAGTACTACCCCAGTGGAAATGTAATTGGAGTGTCTGGTAGGTAGAAGGTAGCCCTCCCCCATAAACATAATGAACACCGCTATTCATTGTCACTTTCACTGAAATGAACATTTGTGAAAAATCATGTGTTAGTGACCTGTTCTATATCCTTTATCTTAGGTCTGCATAAAACATGGACAATTTTATTCACTCAGCTGAAGTTTGTGATCAAAGTCAAAGTGATGTGAAATGAAATTAAATGAGTAAAGTGTATAATTAGGAAAATGTACCATACATGGAAAACTTAAACGTCTTCCATTTTATTAGTTACTATCATAGGAGCAATAGTCTGATATTGTTGAAATTTAATTTTACCTGAGATTAGATTATATCATTTAATGTGCTGCCTTTTCTGTCACATCTGTCACTGATTCTGATTTGGCCTCGAACAACCAGACCAAACACCTCATCGTCAGAGAGATTGTGGGAGCATTGGTGATTTTCCTCAAAGATTATTTATGATTTAACTGTAAATTGTTTATCTGTGACACTAAAGTCAAACTGAAATACAATTTTCAGCCAGCAGTAAGCTTCACTTACCACCATGTATAGATTTCTGACGTTACAGACTTATTATACAATCCATGTTACTTTTGATAATGCTTGTACTTAAAAGGTTTCCTGACAATCTAAAACCATTGTTTTAGGAATTGTTACCTGTGTGTCCATTGTTTTTAACAGTCATCTTTGTGCCCATTTCCTTCGAGTCGTAGAAAGTGAAATCCTTCAGTTTGGGATTGAAATCAGTCTGCGAAGTGACAATGTTAATGGGGGACTGTTGTTTTCCATTGCACCTCTCCTCCATATCAGGCCACATATGGGGACCTGAGAAATATTTGTTTTATTGATTTCATTCGTAATTGTGCAAAAAATCAAAGAAATAAATTTAATGAAGATAAAGTCCTTACTTACAGAATATTACATTTATGTATAAGGTCTTGCCTAAAGACAGGAATTGAAGCAAGTTTTGAACAAGTAAATAAAATAGTATTTAATACAGTTATCACCTGATCTTATAGATTGATAAGTGTACAGATGCATTATGAATTTACCTGTGTGGCCAGCATAACTCCAGCTATGTTTATGTGACCCTCCTCTCTTTCTTTTAGTGTCTGAAAGAGATGGTTGAACAGATTAAACAGTGTTGTGTCAAGAAAAAAAATACATGTGCATGGAGATTTACTCATGAACATAGTGATTGTACCCTGCAGATTCATGGTAGATGCTACAGAAGTTCAAATGCAATATTCTCAGGACAGTACAAATTTTGAAATGTTAACCTAAATGTCGGCATGGTACATGTATAGTCATGACCAAGTGTAACTTTTAATCAGTGCATATTTTCTTTGAAGATAATCACCTTTATGTTTCTACATATGTTGATCTGAAACAGGGAATAGAGGTGACATTTAAACTCAATTTCTGATTAAAATTATATCTTAGGTGCAATTATCACAGGTTTTCTGCCATTTTGAATTTTGAGTGGAAGTCCATGTAGAAATTCCAGAACCATTCATGACATGTACCTATATCCTTATAGCTTCTCAGAACAACTCTGTCATTGATAGGCTGGACAGGACGGTAGTTATCCACCAGCCGTTCTCGCAGCACATCCCCGATCTTGACCAACTCGTCATTGCCATTTGTGCTGTCCAGTGATGGCTGGACGTCAATGAGTTTGTGGCCATCATCTGTGGCATCTTGGTGCTTCAGTATCTCACGGAACTGCCTCAGCTGAAACAAAACGTCATCCAAATGTGACACACAAGGTTCTTACGGGAAGCGGTCTTGAATAAGTAACAGAATACCAGAATATATCACATATGACACATATTACTGATGATTGTTAATCAGTTCCGTGTAAATGTTATTTGTCCTCAACTGAAAGTCAAAAGTGTGATTTGTTTTATCTCTTAAGCGTTTGCACACTATCCTGAAAAACTGAATTATGGGTAGCTTATTTCGTATGACAAGTCTATATTTGCTGCACTTGTGTAGTGTCTGTTGTCTTTGTTTTTGGAAGCACACACATCAAAATTCAGGATTTGCAGAATGAGGAGTGTTTTAATGTGTCATACTTGTTTGTGTGAGAGTTTCTTTGTCTCTTTGAACACTGTCCACACAACACTTTCAAAACAGCCTGGTGTGGTGAGGGAACCATTGTAACGGAAGTAGCGTGAGGTGTCTTCAGGCAGGAGATCCTCCAGGAGCAAGGCAGGGATCTTGATCTTCTTGTCCAACTCCGGATCTTCTACCTGCTCCATCACATCCACGATTGGCTGAAGGGCAGCGTTGTCGTCATTGGAAATCTGAAGATTCCAAATATAAACCAATGTTATTACCTACAGCAAGGATTTTCTCGTAACGGTTGAGAGACCTTTCTTCTCATGGAAGTGATTGAAGCATTGAGGAAATCTTTTATTATTATTCACTGTTTTACAAGGATCTACACTTGCAAATTATCTGCAAATGTTAAAGGTACTCTATAACTCTTGAAGAATTGTTACCTTTCTTTAAAAGATGTACATTCCTCAAACACTGACACAACATTTGGTCATATTTTGCGATGAGTGTTATTCCAACATGATAATGTGTAAATGCAGTTTTAAATTTCAAATCACATGGGTGATATCAAGTCACATGGATGATATCAGTTCAACAGTACCTAAATTCTATGCATTGAAACAGACATTGAAAAAACAAACAAACATTGAAACAGGACGTTCAAGGTCATTAATCGCAAGACCAATTCCCAAAATGACGTATAACACAAACCACAAGAGAGCTAAGAAAGTATATAAAGTAAGAAAATGGGACGGAATCATGCAAGGAGAATCTTCAATGATGTTGGAAAGACAAAGGGGAAAACCAAGGATTTGTGTGTATCCATGTACTGCTTGATGCTCAGTTATTCCAAGTGACGTACCTCAAATAAGACTCCAAGTACAGCCAGCCCTTGGGGTTCCTTCATGGCTTCCATGATTGAGGCATAGTTACCAGAGTCCCAGGTTACTATGTGCATCTGAGTAGTGCATAAATATATTCATTGTGTCTGGATTGTATCTGTAGTTCAGCTTGAAAGTATTTTGGCCCAAACTGGGCCTGATTTATCAGTGAGATTCTTACCCACAGCTTGTAAAAGCACTTTATGATTGAAAGTTAGTACATTTTCCTTTACAGATAATTAGGTTTGAAATATTCAGATCTGAGGTACTCTAACATACATAATACATTTATCAGGAAAGCATTGTAGATGTGTTTAAAGTTGACGTAAGACAAGCTGTGGTGACTATTATTTTATCAGGGTATACTCACCTCTATGGGGTAGGCATGTCCATTAACATGATGCTCAGAGCCTTTGTTGTTCTCCCCTCCCCAGTGGAAGTGTAACTGAGCAATCTTATACTGAGCCTCTGATGGTAGTGACCCACCCCTTACCATATAATCCCCAGAGCCGGCATCTACAGATACCTTAACTGTGAAATACATATGCAGATAACATGAAAAATAGTCAACTTAATGCAAGTTTCATACAAGTTCATATTATTATTGATAATAAATTGAGGTGCAATTCACTCCCCTCTGTTATTTAATAATATATACCTCATACAGTCAGTGAATATCAAAAATGATGGTGGGCTTACTGGTATGTCCGTTGTTGTACACAGTCATAGTGGGATTAGTGGCCTTGGATGGAATTTGAAGGTCAAAGTCCCTCAGTGATGGCTCGTACTTGGTCTTGTGCTCAGCAATGTTGATGGGAGATTGGAGAGAGCCAGCACATCCGGCATCAGGATAGATAGCCTTCCACTGGTCTGGGCCTGAAATTTGGATTGAAGTACACACATGCATGTATACTGAGATACAGTGGGTTTGATAACTGCCATCATAGAAGTCAAAAATATGTGAGTACAGGCCATGTTTGATTGGTTAATGGAAAGGATCACTCTAAAATGAAGTATGTATCAGATGAAAGACCATTAAAAACTGTCCAGGAATATAGGTGGATTTATTTTTTTTTAGAATTCTTCTAACCGAGTAAAATTGTGTTAAAAGATCAGGTTCTATGGTGGTCTGTTGCGATAGAGAAAGAGTCAGTTACGTCACATCTATACTTTTTGCCTGAAATAATTCATGTTAAAGTCAAATCAGCAAATGCATTCATAGATCTATATGTATTTGCATTTTGAATGATGAAATGTAGCAGTCTGATGTGTGTTAAGGAGCAAAAAACTTTTTTGTGAAAAACTGTAAAAATAAAAATCCAATTATTTTCCTGGACAAATTTTAATGGTCTTTCATCTAATACATACTGCATTTTAGAGTGGTCTTTGCCTTTAAGGTGCTTGCTTTTCAGTCTCAATAATACAAGGCATTCAATCCCATTGTCAGCCACGGATCTTTCACTAATATAGTCTTGCATGAAGTTACCTGGAGACCACTCCTCTTTCACCAATATAACACTGCACATGTGAGAGAGTTTGCCAGAAAAACTCACCAAAGATCTGTGGTTAAATACATTGTACATGTATGATTGTCTCTCCTTTCATAATCCTTTCTGAGGTACAAAGCTGTGTTACCTGTCTCCCCTTTATAGCTCCACACAGCATGTTTACTCTTCATAGCAGCTGTTGGAACTTCACCTAAATAGTACCAAAATCATATAAAGTATATACAACAAAAATGTAGCAATAAATACCAATTTACAGGTATGTTGAATTGTGTTTAAGAATAAATTGGTTGCGCAGGTAAAATCTAATTTTAAAATTAACCATTTACCATGTTTCGTTTATTTTTTTTTTGTTATTATCAAGAAAATGAAATTTACTGTATTTTTCAAGTGACATATTTGCTTGATTCATCGTTATTACAGGGGCACTTAAAATTAATGAATTTTGAGTAATTTCTTATCAGAAAAATTTAAATGTTGGCATCCAAAGTATCATATTCTTCTGAAAGTGCATGTTTATAAACCAAACCTAAATATAGTATTTAAAACAGTCTACTAAGCAATATAGACAAAGATCTACATTTAGTTGTGTATAAACCAAACCTAAATATAGTATTTAAAACAGTCTACTAAGCAATATAGGCAAAGATCTACATTTAGTTGTGTATAAACCAAACCTAAATATAGTATTTAAAACAGTCTACTAAGCAATACAGACAAAGATCTATGTTTAGTTATGTATAAACCAAACCTAAATATAGTATTTAAAAGTCTACTAAGCAATATAGGCAAAGATCTACGTTTAGTTGTGTATAAACCAAACCTAAATATAGTATTTAAAACATTACACTAAGCAATATAGGCAAAGATCTACGTTTAGTTGTGTATAAACCAAACCTAAATATAGTATTTAAAACATTACACTAAGCAATATAGGCAAAGATCTACGTTTAGTTGTGTATAAACCAAACCTAAATATAGTATTTAAAACATTCTACTAAGCAATAAAGGCAAAGATCTACGTTTAGTTGTGTATAAACCAAACCTAAATATAGTATTTAAAACAGTCTACTAAGCAATATAGGCAAAGATCTACGTTTAGTTGTATTGTTGAAATCAGATTTCTGTTTTCTTTTCCCCAACAAATCTAGATTTAAAACAACTGTCTATGACTTAAAGATTGCCAGCTGATCTCCTGAATGTATCTGACCTTTCTTGGGGAAACTCCTGTAAACTGTGCGTCCATTGAGAGGCTGAACTGGTCTGAAGTTATCCACCACTGTTTCCCTCTCCATATGTGTGTCTTTGTGATGACTGTGTGAATCAGCACTCCTTAGAATTCCCCGCAACAGCCTCAGCTGGAAAATTCAGTGAAAATCCTGGTATTTGAAATTATTGTACATTGGACCATGAATTAGAAGTCGCTCACTTTAATCAGTTAGGATGGTAACATACAGATTCAGCTTTCATGGATGCCCAAAAGAACTTGTCAGTTTTCCAGGTCAGATTTTTCAATCGACAAAGTCCAGGTCAAACCTAAATAAATTTTGTGGTAGAGCTAAATGGTTAAGATTATGAGGTTTTAAGTGTATGCTTTTATTCAAATATTATAATGAACTTACTGTTTCAGCAGGATGTAAGCTAATTCTTAAAAACTTCAAACAAATTTTTGTAACTTAATCACTTTGTCTTATTGTAAACTGCGCTTTGCAGCCCACTGAATATGAAGCCAAGAGAACATAATCTAGGTTTACAGGATACCAAATAGAGTTATCTTCCCTTGTGGTCTTCAGCAAAACAGCACGTCTGCACTTAGCAATGTGGATTATGAGATCCTTACTCTTGGCTATGAGAGAGAGATGGCAGAAAGTTATGTAGCCATTTGTACAATCTTTTGTAGATTAACAAAAAATCAGTTTGGTCTCAATAATCAGAAATCAAGAACATAAAGATCTCAAAGCTTTTTCAGTGCATATGTACATAGACGTTCATGGATGATATATAGCAGGACATGCAGCAGATTCCTACCTGACGTTTAGAAATGTATTGTTTCTCTTCAAAAACTGTCCACACGACACTCTCATAGCATCCGGGAGTTGTCAGAGAGCCATTATATCTGTAGTATCTGCTTGTGGAGCTGGGGAGAAGGTCCGTGAGGTGGAGAACTTCTATGGATGTGGTGTCTTTCTCATCTGTAGAAGCAAATGAATGAAGGTATAGACAGATTTGTTTGCATCAGCATCTGTAATTCTTCAACTTTCCAACATGGACTGATAGCTCATTTTTTGAGATCTGAAAACATTTTTATATAATATGAAGGTCTTCAAAAATCACATTGTACGTCCTTATCATTCCAATATTTGTGTTAAGGAATGTCAGTCTCATCTTGAAACTACAGAACGTGAAAACATGTTTTTGCAAATATAATAAGTGTAGAGGGTTTTGTGCTTAATAAAGAACAAAAACAAAATGATAATTCTGTAGAGCGAATGTTGTTTTATGATATGAAAATGCCACTTAATTCCTAACCTGGATCTTTGACATCTTGTACAGCTTTTAAGATGGGCTCCAGTACTGGGTTATCATCATCTGAAATCTGGAAAAGGAAGAGTACAAGGCCTGTCTAATTCTGGACCAAAGTCAGACATCCCAGACAGAATTATATTAAAGCCCTGGTTGTCTATGATAAATGAGTTTCATGAATCGGTACAGTAGGATACAGGGTTCTGCCATGTCTATAAAACTCTGCCTGTCTGCCACCCTTAGTGTATGGAAGGCCATTTCTCAATCATTACACTTATCACCATGACCTGATGTTCCAGTTCTATCATCACCTTAAAAATAGATTTCTCTCACACTGAATCTGTAAGGAAATCTCTGCCATGATCAAGGTCACGGGTAAAGAACTCTCTCACATCACCGTGCAGACATCACACCATATGTAAGTGCTTCAATACCATATTTCACTTAAAGTTTGCTATGTTAAAAAAGCACTTTCATTTTCAATTTACTTTAGTCACCAATGCATGCAGCCATACAAATGAATTTATGGTGTTTATAAACTTGGCAGGTATGTAAACCCTAAGGGGTTCATTATATCCCAATATAAAATAAATTATGGTGTATTGATACCTATAGACTCAAAAGAGTTAACACAAATGAATTTTAACAATATATATATATATATATATATATATATATATATATATATATATATAAAGAGATAATAGTACCCATTGTATCTGTGGCTGCACTGTAAAACAAGTAAACGTAACGCATGTAAATGAGATGAAGTTCCACAGGCATGAATCTTTTTTAATTTATTTATTTATTTATTTGATTGGTGATGTACTCAATAATATTTCACTTATACAACGGCGGCCAGCATTATGGTGAGAGGAAACCGGGCAGAACCCAGGGGAAACCCAAGGCTATCCGCAGGTTGCTGGTAGACCTTCCCACTTACGGCCGGAGTGGAAGCCAGCATGACACAAGCAAATATAGATGGTGTATTACAAGTATAACATGATGTGGTGGCTTATCAAGTGTGCATGCCTCGGGGAAGAACCTGCTGGTTCTCTGATCAGTGCATGTATCACATTGGTTAAATCAGATTGTGTTATCATAATAAATGGTCTCGCCTGTTCATCCCTACACAAACTCCCTCCTCAGCTGCTGTCTGCTTTAAAGTCCTCTTGCAAGTAACCCATTGCATGTTCTGATGCAGTCTGATCTGTACAGCTTGAGTAGTGTCTAGTTAACTGACACATTTCAAAGCACATTATGTGATGATTTTTCTCAGCTGTATACCACTTTTTTACCACTGAGTTGGTTAATCTTTTGTCGTATTCACAAAAGAATTCACTTTGAAGGGATTCTTTCCCTGCTAATTTAAATTAAAAATTATCTTGAAACAGTAGTGTTTGTGAAAAACTAACAGGGCAAACAGTGTAAAGCTCAAACAAGACAAGAACCAGTATGGTAAAACTGAAATCACATCAGTAAAAAAATTGGACAGAATGACCCCTTTGTTGTGATAGTTTGTTGGAAAAACTTTTTTTGCTGTTGTGCCATTTATGCAAACAGTGCCTGAGTAGTTATTGTTTTGTAACATAATGTATATCATGTAGAGAAACAAGTACATACATGACTAAAAACATTTCATGTTGGGAAAAAAAATCAACCCTTCAACTGTGCAAATGGTAACTTTGGAATTTTATTGATCCATATATATATAAAGATACAAGCATGGGTTGCTGTTTTGCTGACTGGCCTACATACATGTATAGAATTTAGCTTTAATACAAAAAGGTGCAGAAAAACAATGAGGATCAATGTACATGCATGTATAAAAGAAGGAATCTTTGTACACATATATATTTGTACTCCATTCATCAGATGAACTTCACCCTGACTGTGTGTATTGCTGAGTACCCTAGAAAGTGCTGTTGAGTAGTCCAAAAATTGCTTGTTGCACATGAAAATAGTCATAACTGGGCAAGGCTCTGAAGTAGTTTTGATTTTAAATATATACATATGTCTGATCAAACAAAAAACCATTAATCCATCAGCAAGGTATGAAATTTTTAAGTATATTTGGTTGTGTTTATTTCCACTGTTATTGATTATATTCCTCCAGCTATTTTGCCAAGATGGAAAATACTAGGATTTTGATTAGGAACCTAGTATACTTACTGTGTATAATGTTCCCAGCACAGCCAGCCCCATGGGGCTCTTCATAGCTTCTCCAATAGATGAGTAGTTCATGTAATCATAGGCAACAACATGGAGCTGGAAAGCGAGGAAATGATTATACTGCTTTACAGATTATTTGAGAACAAAATAAAGTTCATTTTGCCATGGTAGGAATGTAAACTTATAATAAGTGGAGCGCTTAGCATTGTTATGAATTTTATTGGCCACACATTACCAGTGGCAGAAGTCATCAGTCTTAATGGCACCATCTGTGGTGATGTAATGAAGTTAAAGTGCCTGTATTCCTATTCACACAGAACAACTCAGAATGAATAAATGGCTGGGGTTTGTTGCCGCAGTGACAGTATTTCAGCCTTATCGTGGGGACAAAAGTGACATGGAAACAGCAATGCAAACATGCACGTACAGACGTTAGATGCTCTGATACTGTGGGAGCGACAGGTGCAAGCCAGACGTGCTGGTTTCATGTCAGGCTCTTTTATAGCTCATTTATAGCCTGCCTGCATGATATTGTTTAAGTGCGTTATGTGAAATATCAATTACATAAGAAACGTACGTGAATAAATTTAATGGTATGTAAATGGTATGTTGCAAATTTTAAATTGAAGCAATACACATATGGTATCGTCATATGTTTCAAAGAGCATTTCTGGAATGCATTGTAATTCTCATTACAACCTACCTCCATAGGATATGAATGACCATCAATCTGATGTTCAGAGCCTTTGTGGTTGTTTTTTCCCCAGTGGAGATGGAACTGGGCAATCCTGTAGTTACTGGGCAACCCTCCCCCCAGTACATAATAATCACCAATTGTGTTTACTTGCACTGTGGAAGGAAAGTGGTCAAGTGTTTCTGTCAGGTTTCCTCTCACCATAATGCTGGCCCCCATTGTAGATGGGATATTTATTATTTATTTCTTTATTTATTTAATTTGTATTTTACACCGTACCAGTACTCAAGAATATTTCATGTGCTCGATGACCAGCATTATAGTGGGAGGAGACCAGGCAGAGCATGAGGAAAACCAATGACAAACTGCAGGTTGTGAAATAGTCTTCAACAAGGCCTAAAACAGCAGTGAAATAGCCAAATACAACTGCAAATGTGGTCAATATTTCTTTCAGTGGCACTGAAGAATTAAAGACATCTGGGTATGTCTCAGAGACATCGCAAGCAAAATAAAAAAAAAACATACTGTTGAAGATGGGATTTCAAATTTGGGTTACCAGACATTGCAGTTCCACCATTCCTGGTTATACAAATTATGCTGACATTGAATTGTGGTATCATCTTAGGAGTAATTAGCAGTGATGGCTTTGCCATGTACACCACATCATTTAGGGCTGACACTGACAACTACCCTTTCTTAAAATATGAATGACACCACTTCGGTGTCAGTCTAATGTGACAGGGTGGGGTGTCATGTTTGGTCTTTTTGGCATGATACTTCAGTGGTGGTAGCACTTTGGCGGCATAGACTCTCCCTGCCACAAGAAGACACAATTTATATACACACACACCTAGTGCCTCCTCATCATCATAAGACTGAAAATTGGTTAAGTGCAATGTTTTATCCCAAGCAAACATAAATATGTATAATTTGAATGAATGGACGAAACCTTTTTTGTAATCGGGGAACTCTACATGATATGTCAAGACTTCCAGCATTTCAACTCTATTTCCTACAGAGTTAGTAAACCTGATGAGAAACCTAAAATGTGTACCACTTTAGTGGAATATTTTATGTTGACAACAAATAGATTCTAACCGAAATGGATCCAGAAGACAGTTAACAGTTTTGTTTGATTCACAGCTCGAAAACAATGCAAGGTTTGTCCTACATGTAGTTCATTCATCAGTCTGTGTGTACTTACGTGTGTGACCATTATGTATGAGGATCATCCTTCCCACAGCGTCATGCGGCATTTGTAAGTGGACTGCCGATAAGGAGGAATCAAACTGTGCGTGATCCGTGTCCACGTTGATTGGTGACTGCTGCCGGCCACGGCAGTGTTTGAAGTGCTCCGGCCATTTGTGGTATCCTGTTGCGATATGACATGTATTTTAAAATTTTGTGAAAAAAAAATGAGAAAAAAAAAAAAAACTCACAATTCTGCTTCATGATTGTGCTTCAGCTTAGAAACAATTTGAATACTGAAACAGCTATTTGTGGCTAAATGAATTTGTCAGAAGCTTGTCAGAACTTTCCATTATTGAGGCCAGAGTAATTTCAGCCCCTTATTGGATACAGCTGTGCCCTTATACTGGATGCCTATTATGATAGAACTTAGAATTTTCTCAATTATGTTGCAAAATATAGCAACAAACTGAGATGTACAGCTAGAGATATGTTTTTTTTATAATGACCAGTGATGCTTACCTCCGGAACTTGAGCTAGATCTTGTAATAGACGGCAATCTTACCCTCATATTAAATAAAACAAAATTATTTTATACATGGTGAAAGTGTTTTTCAGGTTTAGCCAACTTTAAAGTGTAATGGTATGGATAACCTTTCTTGAATCCAAGCCTTATGGACTGTGTATGCATTAGGATGAACGTAAATTGTAACTCTTTATTTTCAGAGGGTAAATTTACAAAATGAATACTGTCAGTTTAAACCGTTCTTCTCAGAGGTCCCCCAAGACATGGGCATGAAACCTTTCACAGGGTTTTGTTTGCTCGCACTTGTGACCAAAACAGCTTTAAGAGCTACATAACTTTTCTTACACATAAGTACCATATTTTGTCTGTCTGCTTTACGCATCTTATGTACTCTTTCAATGTTATATTCTCGGCTGCAAAGAAGGAAGGTGCCATTTCAGCTGATATGGATATGCACTGCTGAAATTTAGATGTGTTCTTAATACTTTTGTCTTCAGATATTTGCACAGTCCAATATTCCAGTGATGCATTTTAGACATGTTAATTGGCCCTATTTGAACATGTGGACAAACTGATAGAACTATTATATCATTGAAGCTCTAAAGTCAAGGTTGGTGTTGCTTGCATCGGTGTGTGAAGATCAAATTGACAAGATTGTTGTGGTACAACTGAACACCTGGTGTTTGTAGCTTTCCTGCTTATTCTTTTGACATGTAAGATCCATATGTTAAACAGCTACTACTTTCTTACTGTCTTTCAGAGCTGCATGGACAGAATAAATCTCAGTCTCAAGGATTGCTTGTTAGGCCGGTTTAGGCTTATAGTAGTGTAGTATAGGATTTGTTGCTCAGAGACGAATTTCCTCTATGCTTTCCAGTTTGCCAAGGATACATGTACATACTTGGTCGAGGGGTCTAAGAGCTTTTCTGTGTGTGTATGTTTGGGTGGGAAGGGGGATGGGGGTGGGTTAAGGTCAGGAACTTGAATTTTGTTGGAGGTAAGACTTTAAAAACAACATACATATGTATCTCATTGCCCTGTAAGATTTTATGATCCCAATAATCACCTTGACCAATTCAACTGTAAACTACATGTGTATTGTACAGGTACCACTAGTACAGATATTGTACAAGTACCACTTATACAGGTATTGTACAGGTACCACTTATACAGGTATTGTACAGGTACCACTCGTACAGGTATTGTACCGGTACCACTCGTACAGGTATTGCACAGGTACCACTTGTACAAGTATTGTACAGGTACCACTCGTACAGATATTGCACAGGTACCACTCGTACAGGCATTGTACAGGTACCACTAGTACAGATATTGTACAGGTACCACTTATACAGGTATTGTACAGGTACCACTCGTACAGGTATTGTACAGGTACCACTCGTACAGGTATTGCACAGGTACCACTCGTACATGTATTGTACAGGTACCACTTGTACAAGTATTGTACAGGTACCACTCGTACAGATATTGCACAGGTACCACTCGTACAGGCATTGTACAGTTACCACTCGTACAGGTATTGTACAGGTACCACTTGTACAAGTATTGTACAGGTACCACTCGTACAGGTATTGTACAGGTACCACTAGTACAGATATTGCACAGGTACCACTCGTACAGGTATTGTACAGGTACCACTTGTACAAGTATTGTACAGGTACCACTCGTACAGGTATTGTACAGGTACCACTAGTACAGATATTGCACAGGTACCACTCGTACAGGTATTGTACAGGTACCACTTGTACAAAATCCAAAAAAATACCCTTATTTACTTATAAATCACATTAATCAAACTACCGGGGTATTAAAGTGTCTTACCACCCGGATGATCTTCAGTATATTTACACATGCACATACTTCTGTTGATTTTAAGTTGTTAGAAAATTGCAGTTTGTTCTTAAGAGTCTGGAATGTGGAAATCCTGACACATGCCCTTGGCATTGTGTCTGTATATGAACAGGAGTGTGTTCTCAAGGCTTTTGTAAGCACTGTGGCACCAGATCGGTTAATGTAAACCTAGACAAGTGGCCATCTAGGAGGGTGAATGGTGAATTAGCCTTTACTAGGTAAACACTGTAGTCATTCAAGTATCAAGGGATGGCCACATGGCTTCAGCTTTAGACTAGGTCACCCCGTTCTTCTGGGGGCTGCATGACTTAAGGTACGGGGATTTTTGAGTCACTGAAAGTGAACTACTTGTCTGTAGATTCATATTTTCTTTGACATGAAAAACTTGGTAAGGGAGACCTTAAAAAGCATTCAAAAACATGCCTTATTAGGTATAAAAATAACTTGAAAAGAAGCATGGAAGATTTCCTTCAAAATGTGAAGTATGTTAAAATATGGTAAATCCTAGCAAACCATCAAGGAAAAGGATATTATTAAATAGTATAGGGAGTGAAGTATCTGATAAACGATGAGACGTAATACCATCGATGCCAAGGAACGACATTTTCAGCGAAGAACCACTATTTATATCAGAAAATGATTAAAAATTGACTCTCAGGAATTTAAGGGATAATCTGTGAAAGACTTTTTTTTCTGTAATTGTGTCGCTCAAGCCTGGGGTATTATACTTGTATATATACCAGCTCAAACTTTATACCATTTGCCTGTGTTCATGACCAGGTGTCAAATTTTTTAGGTGACATTATTACATGTATCACTGGTTCCTGAAGCCGCCAGCATGTTAACTTGGTGAATACTAGTTAAATTTTGCATTTAAATAATTGCATGTTAAAAGTAGTTGCCATGAGTGCAGGGATGCACTTACAAAATGTGAAAGTGGACTTTCACTCTTTGGTTACTAGTATTTGTTGATCATTAATATTTCTGGGCACATATCACGCACCTAATGTGATTAAACCAAAACTTGATTGTGTCAGGTGACTAGGTAACTTAATTGAACCTTCAACATATGGTCAGGGCCTCTGTGGCCAAGGAGATTAGCGCAGTTAACATGCCGGTTTTGTGTTTTCTTTAAATTTAAGTCTAAAGCCAGAGCCCAACTTTATCCTGCCTAAAACCACCTTATCTTGTTATCATGTCGCATTTCTCAGGTGAAGCTGTATACATATTTTTAGTGTGGATGTTGATCTCTTATCTTTAGTGTTACCTGTATCTAGTGGTATGTTTACCCTGCTGGAACATTCAGGTCAAGCACAGATGTTACAGGTCACTGAGGTCAAGGACAAACTTACCCTTTTCGCCTGAATAACTCCAGTCCACAGATAAAGCTGAAAGTGAAAAAAACAGAAAGAACCAACATTAAGACAATAATAAAAAAGCAGAAACGAAAGTGTATTAATATGAATAAGTGTCAGTAAATTTATGTTCATCAGAGCATAACTTTCCTGCACCTAATTAATTGTTGAAGTGAACTCCTGTCAGTTTCTGACGCGCTTGCTATGAAAGTCGCTCACCCATGAGATACCCGTGAGTTCACGTCTCCCGGTCATGAAACTTTTGGCTTAAGGGTAACTAGTAATAGCTGTATATTCATTTAAATTCATTCATTCAAACCTCCATAGCAGATTAAGAAGCCCTTCCAATGTCCCTCTTAACAATAACCTGTTCAGTTCAACTTTCAAATGAAAGCCGCATCCGTTAGGTTTATTATTATTGGACTTATTAACAACAATTTGATGGCTTTGGCTTGTGACTAAATGTCACCAGTGAAGCATGATATCCGTGAGTTTTGCCCTGTTCCAGACTACATTGGTCATGACAATTCTTTGTGTGCAGCCTAAAGTACCAGTTATATCCAGGACCAGCTTTTTGCATTGTGACACCAAAAGTAACACTGGACTGTACCTTGGAGGAAGCTTAAATTACACATGTATAATCATTGCAGGTCATCAGTGAATTATTTTGATGTCTTTGATTGGTGTTGTACGCTATTTCTTGTATGATGATGGCCAGCTTTATTGCGGGGAGGAAACTGTCCGATGGAGACCCACTTCCATCCACAGGTTACTGATAGATAACCTTTTTAACACTGACATATATTCAAATATATGAATTCCTTTGAAATAATAGTCCTCAAATTTTGAATAAATTCAAATATGCCTTGTTTCATGTGCATCATCTCATTGTATGTAAGTTGATTCTATGAGAATGTTGTAGTATTTAACAGCATTATCGGTGGCAAATAGCAGTAAATGAAACATAGACATGGAGTCAGCGATTAGAAAGAGTCGTCAAGACTGTTCAGGTTTAATGAGGTATAATAATTGCATTCGCTTGAGTTCAGAACCCTTGAAATATTACAGCTTGAAGGCAGGAGAATTTATAATGATGACACAGTAGATCTGATTTGAGAGCCTGAAGTATGACCTGTGGGTTATGGGCGAACAGTTTACCGTAGACAACTTACCAGCATTTTATTCACAATAAAATGCACTTTTCCTTTATGAGTGGACTAAGATACATTTTAAAAAATGTAAAAGCATTGACAACTTATGACAGATATGTTAAGGAGAATGACTCATGTCTAAATGCTACAAATAGATGGCAATTAGACTGCGTGAGAAATCATGACTTGTAGGAAGATACTTGGGTAGTCCTGCAAGTTACTTTAAGAGTTGTTAATTCAGATACATGTAAGAGTGCATGAACATAATGCACCTCAATTGTGTTGTTTTTGGAGGCTGTAGCCTACTGTTTTCACCTTGGGATATGAACTTGATATTATACGCAGGAATTGATCTGCAGAATGTGGATTATGTGCCTTTTGCAGTAATATTATATCTCCCTAATCTCAGGTATGAACTGATTCTTTAATAATTATGTTCCTGCATGAGGAAAACAACATCATAATTATGAAAGTTGAAACTGCCTGTTCTGCCATTATGCTATGGCCCCAGCATAAAACCACTGTAAATTATACCAATTATAGATCTGTGTTTTACAAAATCTGTGAATTTGCGATGAGGATGGATGAAGGAGACACTTAATTCATCAGGCAAATTGTGTATGTTGGCTGCCCAACATGTGTTTAAATGAGTGTTGTGTCTTTTTTCTCCTTTCCTGAGAATCTGGCACATATTTCACTGAGTAGGGTTAAAAAAAGAAGGATCACTTCTACTTGTGCTCAATACACTGTGTGCTTAAGTGAAACACTTGTTACATTATCTTTAAATTTGAGATCACAAGTATCATTCTTAATGATAACAGCCAGTGCATCAACATGCACTTTTAAAGGTAGTAAACAAACTGAAATTGGGTGCATTTGTATAACAGAATCATGTTGTTACAGAAAAATTTAATATGAGCTGAAACATCAGTCTGATAATGTTTAATTTGTGCATTGACATGCCCTGGCAAGTTGTGGCCTGAACTGCTTCCTACATCTTCATGGTTGGCAAAGTTACTTCAGGCTTTGCATATTGCTTGTTCCTCTTGGTTTAGAAACAATGCAAATATTAATTGCAGTTTAATACAGTGTCTCTGGATAACATGCAGCTTAATCTAGTTTTATAGGGTATGCATATGCTGCTAGGTACATGCGGTGTTGTATCTGAAACAACTTTTACAAACTCAACAGTGAGAAATAAAGCACACTGATCTGTTTACTCTGACTAAATCCTTCCTGGGATTTGTTGTAAATTACATGAGTGAAGTTGCACAGGTGTATATACAAGTAGCGCGCGGAATGGCCTCCAGCACTGACAATTGCATGGCGTTAGTCACGTCTTCACATTGCAGTTTGAGGATTAAAACAACTGCCACCAGTGTGCAGTATATCATTGCAGTAGTTGAAGGGTAGTCTGTTGTACTGCTCAATAAGGATATGATTGTCTGGTATTTATTTGATACTAGATAAGCTGTTGGTATGAGAATCATTACTGGTAGGCTTTTAAATTATATCGACCTAGGCTCTTTTGAACATTTCAGGAGCTAAATCATTTGAAACTGTTAGCTTTGAACTATAAATAAAAAAATTCAAGTTTAAATGTCAAGAGGAAAGCTACTGGTAGTGTTTTGTATTGAGGTACACCTTAACACATGCTGCCTACAGACGTATAGTGTCTCATGGTTAAGTCCACTTGTACGTGTATGTAAGAAAAATCCTGTTAAAGACATAAACTTTCATTGCTGTACCTGAAACCATTAATTGAAGCAGTTACATGTTCATAGTATGGAGTATAGGTTAGTTTATGTAAATGGACAAATTCGTGTTTCTGCTATGTGTCTTTCACTGTTAACTTTATCACAGTGTAAGGCCATTGTTTGTTTGCACAAGTGTTTCATGTCACATGGGTGTGATTTTAATGTCTCTTGGGTGTTACATTAATGTTGCAATGATGTTTAAAGGTGGTAAGTAATTACACTACCTGTTCAAGGCAAAAAGTTGTGTGCAAAATAAAGTATCTTCATGTTAGATTAGGACTGTATGGAAGCAGACAAATTCCCAGAAGATTATCCACGATGTGACTTTTTTGCATAGTGTTGCTAGTTTTGTGGCTACAGCGGACCAGTCTATTTATGAATCTGGTGACCTGACAAGCTGTTTGATGAGATGTGCATTACCTCTAACCATGGTCAGAGATGTTAGCGATATTGGAATGCACGAACCAAATTCTTTCCCATGCATGGCCTTATTTAAAGGTGCACTGAGTGAAGTACAAGCTGGTACCTGGACTTAAGATCTTTGTTGACAGGGGTCTTGATAAAAAGAGCTGACATGTTATAAGGCTTGGCTACCACATGTGTATCGTCATAATCAGGTACACGCTTATTACAAGGCAATAAAGCTATAGGTGTAAGACAGAGAGACCTAATGGACAAGTGTCAGTTTCAATATAGGAGTTTTCTTGATGTCTGGCATACCTGTCTCAGTAATAAATTTTCAATTGTCATGCAGGAATTGGTGCATTTGTGTTAACAGTAGTATTATGAAAATATTAATGGCCATTGTTAGAAAGCAAATGTATAGCACATGGATTTGTATACTGACTACATGGTTTGTAAACCAGGCCTTTTGTATGTGTCCTTTAGTACAGTTTGTCCATTGCGGTCATTAACATGTATTGCTTGCTCTTTTTATTCTTTAATTGTTTGTATTAGTATTCATACCCATGAACTTTCAGTTCAGGCTATGTTAGCTACAGTTAGGTCTGTTTAAATGTAAGAAAACAACAGTGTGCTTATGTGTGATACCTAATTGAAGTTAATAGAACTTATAATGGATGATTTCTCTCTAACTTGAGATCAGTGCTGTATATGGAGTGGTTTTTCCACTTTGTTCTATTACGTTATCTATATAAATCACAACTTCGTCTGGAGTCTATCCTGTTGCATTTGGCATAGAAAAAAGTCTCTCACATTGACTGTAATGAGAATAGATCTGATGCAGGTATGGAGAAAAGCTACATGGAATGCAGTTTTTCTTTAGGGTCACTCTGTGCAGATTGACCAATCTTGCCAGCAGTGATTATCATCAGTAAAATTCAAATCTGCATTTAGGAGGAATGAATTTTAAAAAATTTAACCTTATCTTACCTGTGTTTGGCAAGTAGAGAAGTCCCACAACCAGTAATACAATCAATGACTGCTCCATGTTGACTGACTAGCGCCTTGTGCATGCACCCGTGGCTAGGACTGGCCCCCTTCTCAGCTGGAATGCCGTTGTCTGACTGCCGGATAGCTTCTCTTAGGGCTTCACTTGTCTTCTACTGGGCCGTGTGCTGTCTTTTAATCCGCACAAGGAATTAGACCTCACAGTTGTTTCCTTGATAATGGCTACCTGTGTAAAAGCAGGTGATGATCACTTCCAAATTTAAATGTCATACTACATGCAAAACTGAACTAAAATACAACTTTATATGCACATACATTATATACATGTAGGCCAGTGAAAACTTTTGATTTGCTCAAGAACTTATTACCTGTCTTACAGTTTACAATATTGATTTTCATGTGTAACTTAGCCTATTACAGCAAAAATTGTCTTGTGAGAAATATATAGAAGACGAATTCAAACTTTCCATAAATGCTGAATATTGTGCTAAGTTTTAGGTGCATAGATGTTATTTCTAGTTAGAACTAGTTATTATCTTTAAAAAATTTATGACAGTAAACTCTAAAGATTTTTTACATGCACACATATTTTAATACCCCCTGCATAATTCTGTGCTTTGTTACTGTATTACAGTGACATCCTTGTTAAAATAGTTTAAATGAAATATAGTTACAGTTGGTGCATGAGGAAATTGTGGTTGGATTGGGTGACTGATTTTTTGTGTGATTAAGATGGATGTGTCAGTGCTGCTTCCTGGGGATAAAATACAACTATATAAGTCTTCATGACTGAAATAAAACATGTTCTCTTCTGGCAACAGACGAGTTAATAAGATGCAGCTTTAAAGCTAAATGTAACACTTAACTAAAGTGAGGGTCAAAGTGCAATCTGGAATGCAGGTGTGCAAGTACATTTGTCGCCCTTACCTGAATTGACAAATTTTCCAGGCAAGCTTTTATATACCTGTATATGCAGTATGATGACTTTTGACCAGACTGGTGAAACGTGTATGTTTGATCCTCGACTATGAATTAGATATTCCATGACTGAACATAGTGCTTGTCAGTTATCAGGATTAATGAGTGACGATATTAGATGCTGTATTTAGGAATAGTTGTAAGGTATCCTCTTCTCCATGTCAGCTGTTAATATCTGTCCATTCAGTGGATGTGCTGTGTTAATTATACCTGGATATTCATCCTAGCGGAACTTACTGTCATCCGTCCTGGCCCTAACTGCCCCATTAATTACCACTAATGCCTCAAGCCTGTCACCCCCTGACCAATCTCTTACAGATGTCTACTTTTTTCCAATGGATTTTCTTTATACAAGTATCTGCCCATTACCCGTAACTTTTTAAGAAAAAAACATAGAATCAGATTACAAAGTAGTTCGATTTTGAAATGAAATTATATTTGTTTGGTATTAACTATCTCTTTGACTAACTGTTTTGCAGTCAAACTTTTGGCATTCTAACTTTTATTGTGGGCAATTTACTGAACGACCTGAGGGCTAGACGATTTTTGTAGGATGTTGCAGCTATTGTGAATTTTCACCTCTTAACCTCTGGGCTACACTAGAAATACAATCCAACAAAACAGTGCTGTGATCTTGAATTAGGAGCGCATGTAGTGAACATCTTGTAAATTTAGTAAAACAGATATGGTCAAGATTTACAGCCAATTACTCAGCAGTCCCTTAAATGAATGGTACATTGATGAATGAAGCAAATCATTCATTACTCATATTTGAAACTACATTGTATGTGCACATAGCAAATATAACCTCATACTGTAAGACTGCATCTGAATCAACTCACAAATAAAATTTTCCATTTGACAAAATGGCTACTACATGCAGTCATGAACGTTATTATGATGTTGGGGCAACATCAGTGTAATACTGATGGTGCTGGTATTATATGGATAGGGCCAGCTTTGACCCAGCTTTTCAAATCCTTCATTAGCATTCTCTTCACTTTAGGTGCATACCTTCAGGCCAGTTCAGTGAATCAGATTAACTCTCTGATATGTGCAAGTAGGGGCCTCTGTGGCTCATTTGGTTAGTGCGCTAGCACAGTGTAATGATCCAGGAGTCTCTCACCAATGTGGTCGCTGTGAGTTCAAGACCAGCTCATGCTGGCTTCCTCTCCGGTCGTAAGTGGGAAGCTCTGTCAGCAACCTGCGGATGGTCGTGGGTTTCCCCCCGGGCTCTGCCCGGTTTCCTACCACCATAATGCTCGTATTTAGTCACCTATTTAAGGGTCACCAATCAAATAAATAATGATTGAAATGTACTTAAGGTGGTGTACCTGTATTTTTTTTTTTGTATGGGAATAAGACCTGTTATGATGCTTTCTGTCACTGAAATGTAAGACCTTCAATATGACTTTCACTTCTACATGTATTTTGGATATTTTATGGATTGTATATTGTGCATGCAATAGTTCCACCTGCTCGGCATTAAAAGTGTACTTAATATGTGCACCATATCACGTTTTATCTTTTGTAGGTGAACAACTTTCATTAGAGTTCAGTCCACTGACAGCATTTTATGAAGGTTTATCTTGTCTTGCACAGAAATGTAATATGTCATGTTCCTTTCAAAGAAATTAAAAAAAAAAAATGGTGGTCAAGGCAATCCATCACCAGCTGAGTGTCTGATGATGTAAAAGTGGGTGTGTTTTATTGGCACTCCAACACAGCTATATGGAATAGCCAAATGATGGATGTCCTGTAAGGTTTAGTTGTGATGGGAGGAGGGGTTATGTTAAGGTATGTATAAGCAATACTGAATATGGGCCCTATTTGTACCTACCTGTAGTGAGGGGTCAACGTAAGCTACCCTAAATCCTCAGCAAATTCCACCAGTTAAGTGTAACTTTAGATGCAGTTTGAAAACACAATTCATACCATATTAAATACTAAAACATGTTACCCAGATATGGGAACCTTACAGAAATCATTAAATAATCTGTCCTGATCAGATATTATTCCTCTAATATGTCAAAACATGGTCAAATTGTTGAGAATTTAATGTGTATGCATGTACTGATTAGACCTCATTTGTACTTACCTGTATGTGTAGTCTGTGTTAAACATCCCAGGAAATATAAATAACCAAAAAAGGGAAGGGCAGTCAAGGTTAAATAAGTGTAAAGTGAAGGACCATTTAAATAGACTATGCAGTGTTAACACTTTTTTCTCAGCTGCTGACCTCAAGAGGAGTCAAATTTGACAGATTAGGTAAATGCCTTGGGGAGTTAAAGGGCTGGAGGAAGTCAGAATAGTGGCTTACGGCGCAGGGTACACTTGGGTTACAGCCAGGTGTGTTGTGCAGAGAGTCAACAGAGTGCCATGATCTGGCAAACAGTTCTATCAGGGTTACAACATAGTTGGCCAGGTAACCAGAAGAACTGGAAAACCTACATTAATCTTTCTGTCTCGTGCGTGCAGTTCAGACAGAAGTTACCATGTCAACCCTGGTCTCTTTATCAAGATAGTTAAGGTGTTAATAGCGGGATTGCCAATCTCTACCTGCAGGGAGGAAAGGTGGCTACTGTTAATTGTTAAATAAAAGTTTTACTGTATTTGAGCTGAAACTTTGTGGGAGCAGGTTGTGGTTCAGTGGGTACAGGCTAAGAGAGACAAGGTACTGGTTCAAGGTTCTGGTTGACCAGTCGTGGTCAGGGAATGTGGAGGTTCCCTTGCTCTCATAGCGTTCCAGGCCTTGGTGACCATACCCGGTTGACAGCGCTCAAGTGGCTGTTTGCACAATCTAACATTTCTTGAAGACCACTTATCTTCTACCAATGTTGTGGGCATATCTGTATGTTACGTGTGGGAATATTCATCAGTAATTTACCAAAGGTCAGTGGTTTATGCTGGGTACTCTGGAGTGCCCGGATTCCCCCACCCATACAGTTGATACTATCGTACATGCATATGTGAAAAATTCTTGCATATGGTTTTAAATAACAATCAAGTAAATAAAAAAAGTACTAATTTTGCCTGATTCTGATGGTGCTTTTCATCTCACAAAGAACAATGAAGCTAAGCTATTTACTTTCAAAAGGGAAAAAGTAAATTTTTGCTTCAAGAGTAATATTTTATGACAAATGTGGGGGCAAAGTTTTAAGTCAAGTATGGTTACATCGGTTATAGGGTCTAGCAGGATTCAGGCATGAGCATCACTGTTATATTTCCAAAATGTGCATATGGTAATTTTAACTTTATAGTGAAATAAACTTGTGGAGAATCATTATACTTTAAGTTGTCACAAATGGGTGTATAGTCTTTAGAAGCTTGTTTCACTTCTATGTATGAAAGGTGAATGGAATGTTGCTAATGCATGTACATTTACTTGAAAGAGGAATGCAGTGTCTCTGGTGCTACCTTGTCTCTGTGTGGTTAAGTTAGCAGCTGTGAAACAGGCCCTTAATTGAAATTGCTGTCATTAAATAATCACTGTAAACATCATGATCCTATATCATTTTGTGTGAGAACAAACTATTAAATATGACAGCTTATAATAATGTAATGAGAAAATCTTAGTCCATGTTTGTATAGGACCATATGGAAAAGTGAAAAGAACCATTTGATCATTGTCAAGATTGCCTCAATCTCGATTAGATCTGGTCTTTGACTATATTGCATACAAAGTTGGGGCTGCATGAACAACTAGTCATGCTCATCAGGAATGCCTGAGTGTCTTTGTACATTTGAAACTTACAAATCTGCATCTAATGTCAGATTTTCGAACTGTCATTCACCTTAATCAAGCTTGACTCAGATGATTTTGTATTTATGTAAGTTAAACACAGATAGTTACAAATTCAGAATGAAAGTATATATATATATATATATATATATATATATATATATATATATTATGAAAATGACACTAAAAATAACTAGTCTATGTCAAAGATGTAAGCTGCAAATTGTTTCTCAAAGCCAACCTCCACTTTTCTCCAGTATGTGGACATAGGTCTGTAAAAAAAAAATTAAAAGGAGCAAAGATTGTTTTATATGATAGCTGACTGGATTTTGGATAAGGGAATTTGCAGAAAAATGTGACTTTCATTGACAGATGAATGTTTTAGATGTTAAAGTAGTTATTGAAACCACATCAACCCTTTCACCTTCAAATACACAGGTTTATGTAGGTGTGTTGCACACATTCCTGTGTTCGTCAGGTGATTATAGGGCCTGCTCAGTTTGTGTGGAAAGTGCTGATGGACAAAAGTCAGCGTGCATAGACACAAAAACATCTGTAATCTTCTACGCAGCTTTTGTACCCTCACACACAATTTAGGATTTTGGGGGGATATCACAAGCCAAAGATGTTAATTATGGAGCAGTCATGGACAGAGATCTTTCAGAGATGACGTGAACAGCATGCAGTCAAGTTTAAGTGATTTATTGCTAGCTGAGTGCCAGTGAATGTAAATGAATAGTGTGTATAGGATATCGGCAGTTGGCCCATACTGCCCCACCCTATGATAGGCTTGTAAGAACTGTGCCATGTAGATCAGATGTTATCATGAAACAGGGAAATTCTGGCATATGTAAAGACATACTGTTTTCACTGGTATATAAAATGATTTAAACAAGACCAACAGGAATCTAATTTTTGAAATTTGATTTCATTATGCTTTCATTTTTTTTCAGATAACTGTCCTTATATATATATATATATATATATATATATATATATATATATATCCTTGTACATGTATCATTGGAGAGAGTAACAAAGACTGCGCGCCCCCCCCCCCCCCCCCCCCCAACCCCCCAATACTAGTTCTGGGCTTTAGAACATGTAGGCTACATTTCCTGCTAGGGCTAGATGTCTACCAACGATGCAATTTGATTCATCTGCCTGGTTTATACTCTAATCACATCGTCAGCTGACTCCAGTTCTAAACCACAGGTGTGTACTGAATGCTGATGGCCTCAGGCAAATTAGTACAAACTAACAGCAGTACAATAAAGTCATCACCTTTGTTAAAATAAAACAGGGAACTGCACCCAGTAAACTAGCTAGTGCAACGTACTGTTGAATAGTTTAAGTAAAAGTATAAACTTGCTTAATTTTGCTACTTTGATTTTCTTTTATTTTGGCGCTGTACATATTTACTCATGTGCTGACAAATCAAAGATTATAAAACTGGAGGAAATACTTAGAAATTCAGGTACCCTCAGGATACAAGAAACTTCATGACCTTGCAAATCCTTATGAGGTTTATTTTGAATGAAAATTTATTATAGAACATTTCCAACAGTAAAGTTGGGGATTACCTGTGTAATAATAGAATTATATTCTTAATTACAGAAAAAATCTTGATTTGTTGTGTTGTTTAAATAACAAAACTTGTAAAAGATGGGCATGTAAATAGACATGAGTTGAAGTTTTGCATCCCAAAATTATTCTGCGCAACATTTCTTTACTTGTATAGCTTTGGTGCACAAATGGCATATTGCTCACATTGGTAAACATGGAACATTGGAGAAACCATTAAAATGCTATTATAACACTCCTTAATTTTGACAAATACAGTATTTACATGTACAAAGGGAAAATGCAAGAAGCAACAGACTGTTAAGCAAAACAATTTTTATCTTGTCTGTGAAAAGGCATAGCACGTGTGACTGTCCAGTAAGAGATCAGGTATATTGAAGTAAATGTTGATTACTGGTATGTCAAAAAGTATGGTACTGCATGAGTTAATGCACAGTAAAATGAGGGGAATGTTTAAGGGTTAAACACTGCTGTACTGCTGAACCTTTATTTGTACCCAACTAAATCTTGAGAATGTACAGCAGTTTAATTACGAGGTACATGTATACCGTAAATTACAGACATTGTATTAGAATCTGTGCTAATGTAAAGGTTAAAATGGTATCTCAAAAGAACATGTATGTACCGAGCTGAAGTTTTGCATTCATATGTCTGCTACAGGTGAGCTTTGGTAGCTCTTCTACTGAGTCTATTTTCCATAAATGACCCATTAATTTTGTCTCTTTAAACTTGACAACCAAAATCATAATGGTCAAGGAACATTAGTCTTGTCAACATTAGGCAGCATAGAGTTTTAGCATAGCTCCCAGTAATTTTTTGATAAACGTCACCTCTATACTAAGCTGTGCAGATTGCAGATGAGTTTTTACTTTTATTATCATAGTATTTAAGCAGGGGGGCCGGGGGAATAATGTAAATTATTGCCTTTGTGGTAGAGAATATGTTCATTAGTGAAAAGGCTGATGAATTTGTACAATTAAAAAACATGTCTATAAATCATAACTCTCAATAAGTGAACACATGGGTGTGTTAAATACCAAATACATGAAACTCAGTAAAACATGGGTTGTTGTTGTAGCGGATTGATTGCTTTGCAAGATAATTGACATTTTATCAAATTAATTAAGCAGCTGAATTTTAATTACCAAGCTAAAATAACTTGTTACCTGTCTTGTTAGCTGGTTTTCTAACAAGCCAATGTGTACTTTTGATCCTAAACTTTCAAGAAGATGCCGTGTTATATGTAAATCTGACTTGGTACAGACATATTTGTTTTCAGTAAATAAAACTCTAAACAAATAGTCTTTTGTTTTTGTCTACAAATTTACAATGCTGTAGTCCACAAATATAGAACTCAGGAGACTTTTTATTGTTACTGTGAATGATATATGCGATATATGCGAATTGAAAGCTACAGTCATTCTACAGTGTAATAGGAATTTTTGAGTTAGAGAGTACACGTACTTGTAGAAGGGGGAAATTCAAGTAGCACAGACCCACTTGATCCAAATTATTCCAATGTACATTTTGTTACATGTCAACTACACGCTGACTGAGGTATGGAAGCTAGAGCCAAGTCATTATCATGCAGACTGTTTCAACTTGGAATTATTTCAACTTTTAGTTACCCTATTTTCTCTGCATGTCAGTTTTAACTGTCTATATACCGATAGAGTCCGGCCTCTATCTACCCATTAAATCAGAGAGACATTCAGATTTCTATGAGACAAACTGTATTGTTGCAACAAGTGCAATCACATTTATGAAGTTATAACAAAGCCCTGGGTTATGGAAACGTTTATTAAAAGTTAAGCCAGGCTTAAATCTTAATACCAGTGTTGGCCTAATACAAAACTAATGGCACTTAAGTGCAGACTAAAGTTAATACCAGGCTTAAATGCTAATACACTTTTGAACAGCTGGGTACTGAAGTCTAAACTGTTCAATGCAATTAGGAATCTACTATTCCTTTAATTTTATAAACTGTCTGTACATTCATTCGGTCACCCTGGGAAATCATTGGATGCCACTGCAGATCACAAAGTCTATGTAGGCCCACTTCTTTTCTTTTGAATGTCATTGCTGTGAACACAAGTCCAGTTTGTGTTGGCTATCTATCTGGTGATACAATGGAAGGTGTTGCAGCAACCTTCGGATGGCTGTGCATGGTTTCCCCTGAGATCTGCCTGGTTTCCTCCCACCACAATGCTGGCTTTCGTTGTATAGGTGAAATTTTCTTGGCTATTGTATAACAGTCAAATGAAATAAATAATTGGAAATGTCACCCTAGAAATGATTGGGTCATAGAAACCTTGCTATAATCCAAGATACCATAGGTATGCTTTTTACTTGTGTCAATTTTTAACCCTAAGAAAGGTTGGTAGCAGCTCAGACTCACCCACTGCAGTGATTTGGAAGCCTTTTGTGAATAGGCTCTCATCAACCCTTAAAAACTATTGGGTACTGTGTGAAATTCCCACCTGTAAATAGAACGTGAAAAAAAAAAAAATTTAATGTTGACACTATAAGGTATGGTTACGGCATGTTAAGTTTTCTCCCCGTAATATATGCACATGTAGGCATGTGTGTACTTGCTGAAGTGACCTTTGTGTATCTAGTCAAGTTAGTTTTAAATTAGTATCATCATGCATATTCATAAATATGGCATCGATACAGTAACCAGGTAAATATACATTTATGTGTTGTTGACATACCTGTTTGCTGGATTTATATACACAAGACCATTAGCTAGTCAAGTATTATTCAATGTAGTATAATCGTGCAGATAGAAGCCAGTGTATTCATCATGATTCAAACTGCCATGTTAATACCTACGCCTATAGAGTAAACAGCACCATATATCAACTGGTCACATTAAAAACCGTTAGCATTACGGCCTGAGCTTTCTGGTATTGTCAAGTGTGTGATCAGATTTCCCAGGTAAACACCTCCCTCTAACTGGTTTAATGGTTTCACTGATCTTGTACTGCCCTGTGTAAACACATGCATAGGCCTAAAACAGGGCAGCTGGCCCTTTCCCAAAACCAATATAATAACATGAGGACATTAAATTTAGAAACACTCCATGTGATTGCTCTCCCCTGACTTTTTATTATGTCAACCCAATTTACCCATTATCCAGTATTGAATCCACTTCCCTAAACATGTCATTGTCGATTTTGAAGATATGTGTATATTTGTAAATGTTAACTTCCTTGCATGCTCTTAATTGATTATTCAGCCAAAAAGTTCAAATCATTCAGTGTGTCGGATTCTCTAAATTTGTCATTTGTCATTAACATTTTAAATTCTTTACTTGGCATCAAGTATGTCTTACGGTTCAAAGGAAGCCTATAAGACATCAAACATTTAGTCTTCAGGATTTTGTCTACTTATGACATATTTTATTTTGTAATGTTCCTGTCGTTATGCATAAAGTCAAGCCTATTACATCCAGATGCTCCTTCACATGTGACAAACCATCAGTGAAAGATGATGTTCTGGGATAACAAATCAAGCAGAAATTTAATTTGTTTTGACGCGCTGTCCTTGCCCCACAATAAGCCATTAATATTATTACTCATATTAGCGGTAGTTTGCATCTGTTGTTTTTCGAAATAGCAAAGAAAACAGGAGAGATGCATTTGTGAATAATAAAATATTCAGACACTATAACAATTTAACCATTGCCATGGTAACGGAAATGTTACATTGTTGTTGTTGTTGCAGATGAAGACGAGGCCCACATTGCCTTCTGTAGACATATGGAGGAGCAATTAACCCTGTACAAGAACCTGTCTGTGGTGAGCCTGTCAGAGCTGAGTGGCAAGGAGCAGGTGATTGGTGAGGCATTCCTCACACACATCCTCAACTACAACTCCCCAAATGTCACCTTCATCGCATTCGATTTTCATGATTACTGGTGAGTTTGGAAAGTGGATATAGTTTTTGGTAGCTCCTCTTAATTCTGAAAATGTTTCTGTCACTAGTTCACTGTGACTAGCACGCCTTTGTCCTGTGAAGTCATGTGTTTGGATCCAGCTCTCGCTGTTTGGACTGCGGCTTAAAATCCAGAGGTTTGTCAGGTATGTAGTGAAAGTGGGTGGTTTTCTCCTGACACCCCGGTTTCCTCCTGACACTCAGGTTTCCTCCACCACTATACTTGCTTGCCATCTCATACGTGACAAATTCTTGAATGTGCTGTTAAGAAAGTGTCGTTATGGCAACTTGTTTCAAGTGCTGCTTCAGTGAATCATTCAGAGGAAGACACCGAACATGACACCACACCTGCTCATATCATACTGATATGGGGACTGACCAGCTGGCTCTCTCAGTTTGAGAACTGGATTTGCCAACCTTCATTGAAAGTACAAATAAAATATTTGTCCACTAGATGTTATGATACTATCAAAATGTGACAACACACTTTCCACAAATAGGATAATTTGTGAAAAATGTAGTACAGGCTTTTAAAATATTTGTCCCTTTTTATGAATTTTCACAAGTTTTGATTTGAGCTACTAAATTTAAATTTGAATCATTCTGCATGAATATTTTGTTTTATTTACAGTCGAGGGATGAAATTTGAAAATGTATCCATCCTGACTGAAGTGATCAGAGATGTGATAAAGGGTATGAGATACTGCTGGTAAGTGATCAGAGATGTGATCAAAGCTATGAGATACTGCTGGTAAGTGATCAGAGATGTGATCAAAGCTATGAGATACTGCTGGTAAGTGATCAGAGATGTAATCAAAGCTATGAGATACTGCTGGTAAGATTGATTTATTTGATTGGTGTTTAACGCCATACTCAAAAAAATTTCACTTATATGATGGAGACCAGCATTTTGGTCTGAGGAAACCGGTGCTGATAAGAGCATGGGTTGTTGGTGATCAGTCATCAATTAGTTTGTTAATCAGACATATTTATACAGCTATTTCAACAGCAGAAAACAACGTTGGGATAATGAATCTTGTAAAGAGACATAATGTTCATATTTCTGTTTGATCCTGTACAACACGTTCTCACTGGTGTCCTATAGAGGGCAAACTCTTACTGAACTGCTCATTTATAATTATTCATAAGAACCATGTTTACCCTGTATATGCTTCTGCTTCTGTGGTATTAGAGGGTGCTGGTAAGCTTATATACCCAAAAAAGAAAAAAAAAACGAAGTTTAGAGTAGTTACAAGGCTGCATGCATATTTGCTTTAGCTAAATGTTCTCATGCGAACGTTTTCTCAATTCTCATTTCAGGGTAGATAACCAGGGCATGATTTGCGAGCAGAAGGGCATATTCCGCATCAATTGTATTGACTGTTTGGATCGTACCAATGTTGTGCAGTCAGCCATTGCCAGGATCGTCATGGAAACCCAGGTACAGTTACATGTAGTTATTAAGTAGCTTACCTGTGTCCTAGAAGTCTGAAGTAAGCTGTGGTACATGTACTATGATATGTGTGCAGTGATAATGAATTGTCCTGCAGGCCAGGTGTCTCAGAAACAGGAGGTTAAAGCTCACTGTAAGTGTTCATAGCGAGGAACTTAATGGTCACAAGAATTTTTTTTTGTTCGCTAATTTGTTAAAGTGTTATAAGTGTTGTGTTTTCATTCTTGATAAAAATAAACTGCACTATAAACATCTATCCCCATATTCTAGTGTCGTAAGCTGGGTCTGCTCCCCCCTGATGAAGAGTTACCTCCCAGCTGCAGACAGTTGTACCAGCAGCTATGGGCCAACAATGGAGACGTAATCAGTCAGCAGTATGCAGGCACAGTTGCTCTGAAGGTCAGCAGTAGCAATCAAAAGTTTGAAATTCTTTCTTTTCAACTACTTCTACCTGTACATATTGCACTCTTTCAACAAAAAACAATGTGGGGATACTTTTAACAAAACCTTGTAAATCATATTTCTTGTAACAGTTTTCGTAAAAGACACTGTCTAGGTTATAGTTCCATAAGGTGACATTATTTACGAGAAAAACTATGAAAAATTGCTTTAAGAAGTTTTGTGAAAGTGGTCCCTGTCTCTTTCCACAAATGATTGCATTCTTCATGTATAAATGGTTATTTAATTATGTTATTTTATGGTAAACTGTTGAGTAAGTACAGAGAGTAGACTTTTTCACTGTATTGTGCATGGTTTGTAACAGGGTGACTACACTAGGACAGGGGAGAGGAAGTTTTCTGGCATGATGAAAGATGGGATGAACTCTGCCAACAGGTAAATCCGAAGGAGCTATAGCAGTCAGACTGGTAGCTTCTGGGTAATTTCCTCTGAATCTGATATAACCTGTCATGTGGAAATTATACCATCTTGATGGACATAATGGACATTTGAAGGACATAATGGGTCATATGCATATTTTCATAGAAATTCCAGACTGATGTTGTCGAGTTATCCATTTTCCCAAATTTGCAAACTCAGGTGTTGTGGGCAGCTTTTTTACACATATAGTCAACCTGTGTTGTGACCCTAGTGTTTCGACACCTCATTGGAGAAGCCTGTCAGTTAGTTAGTCACAAACTCTTTTTATCACAGGTACATGTATTACCTGCTGTTATAAAGTCCCACCTACCACTGGCCTGTGATTTTCTAGGTGATGGTAGATTAGAGATTGGCCTAAATCAGTACGCCAGTCAATCAAACTATAAACTAACTGTTGTCTTCTAGTATTACCTGTGGTTTTGTGACACATACCATCAGGCTGTGATTGACCTGATGTGGGGTAAGCCTGCCTCAGAAAAAGTTGGTCTTGATCGGTCAAACTATAAACTAACTGCTCTGTCTCAGGTATTACTTGAGGTTCCGTGACACATACCATCAGGCTGTGATTGATCTGATGTTGGGTCAGCCCATCTCAGAGGAAGCTCTGCTCTCAGGGAACAAGCTGAGTCCAGAAGCCCTTGAGGAAACAACCGACCTGTTGGAGAAGGAAGAGAATGTACGGCAGCTGATAGAGGACTGTAAAAACATGCTGATAGTGGAGCCTGAGGAATGTCTGGGGGGATGGGGGCTCGTGGACGCTGACCCCGTGTGAGTAGCCACTAGAACCTGTCAGATGCATGTACATGAGGAAAAATAAAAACAAAATAGATAATGAATATTGTTCTAATTACATATCAAATTTCTATGTAATTTTATTATAATGGATGTTGGTTACTGAATCTTACAGGATTGCAGTGTTTTAATGATTGCAGGATAAAATATGAATACATGAGTCTAAAATATCACCATGATGGATTTAAGGGAGTGAGTGAGTACCTGGGGTTTAACATCATACTTAACAATTTTTCGGTCATACCACGACAAAGGAATCCTTAGAGTGCATGTAATGTGCCTCCTTGTTGTAGGATGGATTTCCACCGCACTTTTATCTAGTACTGCTTCACTGAGACGCCTTAGCGAAGGCAAGAAAGCCGCCCCACCCGAGCCATTATACTGATATGGTTCAACCAGTCATTGCTCTATACCCTTCATGCTGAATGCAAAGCGAGGAAGTTACAATTTTTTCTTTTAAAGTCTTAGGTGTGACCCAACCCAGGATTGACTGGATGGATTTAAGAAAGGCGCTGAATATACACATTCAAGTGAATAAAGAAATTAAAAAGCTGTATAATATAAAGTGATTGTCTGGTTGATAGGACAGGAGATCCTGACCGTCAGGAGTTGGATGTGATCTTGTTACTCAGCCAGAGATCTATCTATGTGGCATGGTAAGTGTAAATATACCTGGGGGGTTTAAACTGATAATAGAAAGATTAATCGATAAGGTGTCAGCTGGAGTGACAGTGTAGTGTCCATAGGCCAGGCACCAGGATCACAAAGCGATCTTAGACTTAAGTCAAAATTTAAATTTCATTAATATGGTTGTTTCTTATGTCAAAAAGTCATAATGTTGCTTGTTGATGTAAATTCTGGGTAGGTTATTGTTCAACAAATTTCAGCTAAAAATATGGAAAGGGACATACAAAATTTGATGATTGTAGTTTTGACTTCAGTCTAAAATCGCTTCGTGACACTGGGGCCAGTTGCTCAAAAGTTAATTAAAAGTTTTTCCAGTCTTAACAGTCTCACTCTAATTCAAATCAAGTGACATTGTCAATAGTCTGCACTAAATTTAATAACCAGCTTAAGTCATAATAAAGCTTTGAACAACTGATCCCTCCTCCAACTGTCTCTGGAGAAGCTGCACAATAGCCCAGGAATCTGGTGAGGCTTTATTGTTTGCTCCATTGACTTGCTTTACTGCCGTCATCAAGAGGGGCTACTCATGAAGTAGAGTAAACAAGTAAATATTGGTGATGAGCCAATATAGATGGTTGACAAAAGACACCATATGTGTGTCAAAATTCTTAACATTCATTGTACTTTGTGCTGACTTGTCATAATAGCCCAGTATTATGAGTACTAACAAGTTCTATGCTACATGGCTTGTGACTTTAAATTCACCATGTTTGTTCAGGTATGATGATGACAAAGAAGAGTTCACGAAATACCAAAGAATTTTCCTGGAAGACATAGAAAAAATAGAAATTGGTAAGAGTTGTAGAACTACTATGACTTTGGGACAAAATTAAGTTGGCCACGATTGTTTACATTATGCTGCAAGTGGCATTTTGCAGTTAAAATATATATATAAATATATTAAAGTATAAGGCATCCAAAATTGAATCCTTACTGGCGTGTACAATATTGTAGGTAACTGTAAGGCTGAATTTTAATGACTACCAACTGCTTCTGTATTCATCTGCATGTGTATGCATTTCAGAACGAACATAAGTGCTGTTTGAACAATTTTCCCTGCCGTGATAGAGGTGCACTTTCTGATTTTATTAATGTTGTGTTGTTTCATAAATTTACTTTGCTGTCGTCCATGTTTCATGTGTTGTCAGGACCAGAACCGTCGCTGTTCAAGTCTAAGTACATGTTGTTAAGGATACACTACCATAACTACGCAGAGGAAGGCTACTTTCATTCCTTCAGAACTCCAAGCACACGATTCTTCAACAACACCGTCATCACCATCAGTAATACAGAGGAGGCCAAAGGTCAGGATTCTGCCACCATCTTTACATCCACCATAAGCGTACACATGTATCACTGTATCAGTTACATGTAGTTAATATGGATGTGTAAGACATTAACACAAATAACCCTGTAGCTTAAAGACAAAGAAAACACTAAAATAAAGTATTTATCTGATGGAAGATAATTAAACACTGTCAAGGAAACTAGTTTGATTTATTTTCTTTAGAATTTTTCTAACAAACCAAAATGCAATTAAAACATAAGATTCTATTGTGGCCTGCTGGGAACGAGAGAGTATAAGTGACAGTACAGAAATATTTTTGGCTTGAAATAGTATGTTTCAAGGTCCATTTGTCTGAATGAAGATGCATTTTGAATGATGAAATATAGCAATCTGTGTGTCAGGTGGCAAAACCTGAAGTGACATCACAGGTCCCAATATGGTCAGAAAAGGCCACAGCAGAATTCAAAATTTGAAATGCATTTTACTAGGTCAAAAAATATTATAAAAAAAATAAGTCAAACTATTTCCCTTGACAATTACTTCATTCTCGCGTGTTCTTGCCTTTAATGGCATCAATGAAACTATAACATCAGTGTCTTATGGGCTAGCAAAGTGAGTGCCATCCTAGCACAAGTAAGTGCAAAACAAATAAAATGTCATTTTTGGTCCTGAAACTTAAATTTTTCTAGTAGGATATGTACCTTCCAAACTCACCTTGAAACACCTTTCAGCAGAACTCTCAGATTCAAGTAAAATCAGCAACTTAGTCCTAGATGAAATTAAAATCATGTTTGGGAAGTGTTTTTACCATGTCATGATTATTTGTCCAGAATCTCTGCGGTCAATCTGTCAGTCGTTCACTGGAGCCCTAAAGATCTTTGCTTTGGATCTAGAAGTGGTGGAGAGACAGAAGCTAGACAGGTAAGTGACTTGAACATTATGAAAGGACAGAAGACCTTAAATACAAACTTAAAACATACCATCATCTGTAAAACAAAAAGGCTTTCTAAATTTGCGACCTGTCAAATTTTGTTTTATTTTTATAATTTATGAATGGAGGCAAATACATGTGGCTAGCTGTATATCTTTATGGTATTTTTGGGGATACTATAAAAGGTAAACATTTATGTATAAAATTTAGAGATAATAATGCAGGTTCTTGTATCCAATTTGTTTTGCAGGAAAAAGTCCAGACCCCACCCTGATGTCACAGACATTCACAAAAAACTTCAGGAAACTTCTCTTGTGGCAGTTAAAATGCCACGCGATAACTCTTCAACAGATTTACAGCAGCTACTACGTCAACGACAACAGACTCGAGAGAAACAAAGTCCCAGCAACAAGTCCCCAGCAGGATCTCAAAAAATTAGTCCCGTATCTCCAACCTCCCATCAGCCAGGGTCGTCCAGGCTTCAGCAAGCTTTCTCCATTGTTAACAAGAATTATAACCGTGTCATGCCTCATATTAAAATGCCTGTTCCAAAAATGAACTTAAATCTAAAGAAGTTAAACCCACTGGACATTAAAATACCAGTAAGAATGTCCGTGCCAAAGATGACTTTGAAAAGTCTAAACCCTCTACAGATGATAAAACAAGGTGAGAAAAAGATGGCAGAGAGTAGTGACAGAGATGCAACTGACATCCCAGTTGTCCCAGAGGGTGTGGCACAGGACGTGGAGGCTTCTCCTGGAATGTTGACGCGAGAATACAGTCAGGACGATTCCTCGCTTGTTGGCACCAGGGAGGTGGATCTGATAGATGCTGTGGCTTCTGGGAAGCTGGAACTGGATCAGGAGACGGATGATGAAGTGATGCTGCACAGCTGTGGGATTTTAGCCACGACCCATGGACAGCTTCTGGCAACAAGCCTTAGTCTTAGCTCACCGGATGAACCAGAAGGAACAATAAAACTGACAAATTCTGAAAACAAAAGGTCGAGTGCCCCACCGAATACAGTATTTAACAGTTCAGCATCTGTAAGCAGTTATGTAAGCGAAAAGCCGACAGATACTTTACCTTGTCCCACAATTGGAAGAAACCCTTTAGGATCTAAATCTGACTCTCAAATCATACTTCAAGACAAGAAGGGTGATGGCAGAAGTGACTCTCAACAGACTGTGAGTATTAGACAAAGTGCATCTGGGGCTGAGTTGACACTCAGTGGGGAGACCAGTGACATATCTAAATGTGACAAACTTCACCATCCAAGTATGAAAGCTTCTCTCAGTGAAGGGGCCCTTTCTCAGAGCCAGGTGAAAGTACCCAGCATTGCAGATGAAACTGACACTGTCAGCAAGGAAAGGATGGGGCCGCTATCAAAACTGCGCTCATTTCGCTTACCAAATATCAATTTACCAACATTGCCAAACAGCTCCAATGTACCTAACAAAGTCCGCCGGAAACTAAGAGGCCCAGAATCCCTCAATCAGCTAATTGAGGCAAAAGCTAAAGAGGGAAAATGCAACACCAAAATTATCATTATTTAGATCTACATAACCTTTTTGCTTTTAGCACACCATAAATGTTATTGCATCAACAATCCTTTGAAAAGAATTTTTATCCAAGTTTTATCATGGGGAAGGCTTGATGTCTGTAACGAGTAGCTTCCTGTTATGGATTTTTAAGAGTTTTATGGTTTTGAGTTTGATCAGTATTACTTTGTCAGAGTAGAATTTTGGTCTTTGTTGGATTTGATACAAAAGTTGTCTTCATTCAAGTGACACAGTATGAAAATGCTTGATACGGAATGGTATGCTGGAAAGAGTGGTCTTTAGGGTTATTTGTTATTACTTGTACTTCGTGGGAATATTAGCCAAATAGAGACATAAAAATCAGATGTCTAAAAATCTTGTCATGACACAGTTACTTTGTATATTGGTTTTGCTATGAATAATAGTAACTTCTATAACATGTACATGTAAGCCCATGATTATTATAGTTGCAAGCTAATGTAAGTAAAATGCTTCTCTTTAACAGAAAGTTGAAGAAGTCAGAATGTTTGACTGGAGCTTTAGCCTGTTCTGGTTAAAATATATCTCTTTTATTAAAGAACTGTTTTTGTTATTTAACCTCGAACTTCTGACAGCTTTAGGGGACATACCAGGCAATGCATGGATGTATATATTTTCACATACAGATATACATACAATATGAGGTGCTAAGATTACATGTACATGTACACTGATTTAAGCACCTCTTACACCTGCATGTTCATGTACACTGATTTAAGCACTTCTTACACCTACATGTTCATGTGCACTGATTTAAGCACCTCTTACACCTACATGTTCATGTACACTGATTTAAGCACCTCTTACACCTACATGTTCATGTACACTGATTTAAGCACCTCTTACACCTACATGTTCATGTACACTGATTTAAGCACCTCTTACACCTACATGTTTATGTATATTAATTTTCTCTCAAAAGGTAAAGGTATGATGGTATATAATTAATGGATAAGTTAAGGAGTTGTTTTGGGGTGGGGTGGTGGTTGCTATTTGGTTTGTTGGAGTTTGGCTACATGTCTGTTGTTTAATAAAGTTACATCTCCAGAATACATTGCAGTGTGACATAAACCTCCATAGAAACATGTGAATATGTTACATTTTAAAAAAAAAACGAAGATAGAATTAGTTTTATAATATATAACATGGGACAGGCCTAACAGTAAAATCAAAATATTTTTTTTCTTCCTCTTTTTGACCTTTACACTTGCGTTTACAAATTAATATGTTTAACAATCGAATATGGTACGTGCAATATGTAAAGCTAGGTGTATCTTTTTGTAAGTAGACAGGGTTTTCTTGTTCTCATTGAGATCATGTAGCCTCAGTATTACTTAGTACACATACTTAAGTTTGCTAAACGCTTATATACAAGTTGGTTGCATTGGTCATGAACTTTAGGCCTATGTTGCATAATATATGTGTTTAACAAGCTAGCTTAAAGGGATACAGAATTGATTCTGATTTGCTGGTATCAGAGATAAGCTGAAGCGGAATTTTTGGTATGGCAGATTTATTCAAGCGTCTCCACTGTCAGCCAATCAGTGTTGATTCTGTATCCCTTTAATGATGTCATGTCTTAGTTAAAACTGTATATGTATTCAGTGTAGATCAAAATATTGATGGGCACATTATTCAGTCAAAATTTATTACAGTGCTTTAGCTGCACTTGTGAGAAATGTTCAACAAAAGTATGTTTTTTTTGTAAGCACTGCTATTATTGTCAAAAAATTGTGTAATATAGAATATATATGTGTATAGCAACACACCGACTTCAGTCATAACGTCTAGCCATGATATTGCCAACTCTAATGCAGCATACACATGGTTGAAATGATAATATTATTATGCTATACTTTAATATATTGTGGGTTCTTCTTTAACGGAGACAGTCAGACACCATGGATGTGATTATAAAGACATCGTTCTAAGATCAGAATTTTTTTTTTTTTTTTTCAAATTTCAGAAATGAATGTGATGTTTTGTCTCAAGCAAATAGTAAAATTTAGGCAGTGATAATTCCACTACCTGTAGATGATTTTGAAATGGTGCTCAGAAGTCCAAATTTGTAATGATGCAAGTGGAATATAATACATGTATAAGTCACAGAGACCTATACTTGATCGATTTTCAAGGTCAACCACAACTTAGACTTCACCCATAATTTGCTGTAGCAGTCCCAAAGTATCAGTTTATATGATGTATTTCAAACACATAGCTGAATTTACATTATTACAAATAGAACTACATGTATAAGATGTTTTTTTAAAGATTTTGGCAAGAAAGGAAGCGGTGTGTTGGGTTTTCTTTTTGTAGGGAATGGAATCTCTCCAAAACAAGGGTACAATTTATTTAGGAGAACAAAAAAGGAACATTTACTATAGTGATAGACAAACAAGTGTAACTGACTGTGATACATGCATTTGTTTATAGAGAATTGAAAGTGTTACTTATAACATAGATCTTGAGAAAGGTTACGTTTTGTAAGGAAACATACCTAATTTATACATGTATATGTTGAGAAAGTGTTTAAATCTATGTTTTTAAGCGAATGTACCGCCTGAAATGCATAAAAGCAAGAACAGTTGTTAAAGGTAGCAATCTTTAAGATAAACTGTCTTGTCTTTTCCTTGTCCTGTTTATACGCAGGTAAAAGTTGTATAGATATATTAGATTCATAAGAGTAACAAATCTATCATTGTTTTTACCAAAGAACCATGTGATTTTATAATGCATTTGGTTTATTCTTGAGATGAACCATTGTCAGACTTCACACATTTTTTTTATTCTAATTTTGTTTTCTTGTTTTTCATAAACAAATCCAAGAATTTACTAATTCAAGCTTATTTGTATAGGTTTTATATTTTTTGTCAGAAGCTTTCCTAGTATAAAACTGTATAAAGTATCTTGCTTTGATTTGAAGTGTAATGTTTTAGTATTGAAGCGTTGAGTAAAGCATAATTGAAATCTAAAGTTTACACTTACAATAAAATCCGTTAAAATTGCTGAATGACATTTTCCCTGCTGAACATTTCCTTGTTGACATCTGCATCCTAAGTACTTTAGCCCAACTATACTTATTTCATGAAATGTTTACAACGGCAATCAGGTTTATTGGCGAATGAAACCAGTGCATCAGGAGTATACCACTGACCTTCACTAGATCCCTGACAAACCTCCTAACTCAAGTCACACCCAAAGCAGCTAAAGCAGGATTTGAGGTGTGATCCCATTGGTCAAGGACCTGAGCCAAGGGAAGCCCATAGCCCAACTATACATTTTCTAATTAATATTATCCCTAATAAATATTTTCTCTACTGATATCTCCCTTTGATAGACATTGTATACTTGCAAGACAAAACCTTGACTAGACATCATAAATCGTAGAAATCTCAAATTGATGTTATACTTTCCTTCTACCTGAATCCACTCACCTGTAGACATATTCCTATCTGACATTAGCCAACAATAAATCACTCCCATCATACGCCAAAAAGGCATTCTCACCTGTAGACATTTTCCTATCGGAAATTATCCGACAAGGACTCTCCCACCAAAAAACACAGACATTCACATCTTTAAACATTTTACTATATCACATAATCCCACAAGGAATTTCTCCCACCACACATCACAAAAACATTCTCACCTCCAGACATATTCCTATATATATCACATTATCCCACAAGGAATTGGTCCCACCAGACGCCACAATGATGTTCTCACCTGGAGATATATCCCAGTCTCACATTATCCATTAGGAATCAGTCCCACCACACAACACAGACACTTTCACCTGTAGACATATTCCTATATATCTCACACTATCCCACAAGGAATTGGTCCCATCACATACCACAAAGACACTCACCTGTAGACATATCACAGTCACACATTATCCATTAGGAATCAGTCCCACCACACAACACAGACACTTTCACCTGTAGACATATTCCTATATATCTCACACTATCCCACAAGGAATTGGTCCCATCACATACCACAAAGACACTCACCTGTAGACATATCACAGTCACACATTATCCATTAGGAATCAGTCCCACCACACAACACAGACACTTTCACCTGTAGACATATTCCTATATATCTCACACTATCCCACAAGGAATTGGTCCCATCACATACCACAAAGACACTCACCTGTAGACATATCTCAGTCACACATTATCCATTAGGAATCAGTCCCACCACACAACACAGACACTTTCACCTGTAGACATATTCCTATATATCTCACACTATCCCACAGGGAATTGGTCCCACCACACACCACAGTGATATGTTCTCACCTTGAGACATATCCCAATCTCACATCATCCATTAGGAACCAGTCCCACCACACACCATAAAGACACTCTCACCTGTAGGCATATTCCTATCTCACATTATCCGTTAGGAATCTGTCCCACCACACACCACCACAACATGTTCTTACCTGTAGACATTTTCTAACCACCCAGATAAGTCCATGTTATTGTTGTGATTTTAACTATGACCAAGCCTGTTGTCCATTTAAAGAAGCACTAATGGCACATATGGCATTGATACACAGAATGTATAATTAAAGATTTGCTTTCGTTATACATATAGTTTCTGTCCAAATTTGACCATATTTATCTTTGAAGAACAAATACTGCAGTGGAGTGTACATAATGAGAACAGAAGTCTTTTAGCTTGTTAGCCTAACCTGTGTATATTGTATATACATTAGCACACCTACATGTTGTAGGTAAATCAGCCACCCTAATACTGATGGCAGGGGAAAATGGTTGATATTTCTGTCACACCAGATTGTTATGAACAAGGTAGTGGTCTTTGTGTGTATATTTAGGAAGTCAGTAATCACATTTTTACATTTGTTGTATAAATGTACACATTCTTGTTGCTTCAGATAGGTATGTTTGTGTATGAAAAGTGAGTAATTCTGTGTGCTGTGAATATAGAAGGGTAGTAGGCTTGTTAGGGAGAGGGGTAGAAAAAATAATCATTATATAGGCTGTATTTGTGGTTTTTAAATACAACAAAAGCGAGTAACATTGGTGAAATTGTATTGTACTGTGTATGTGTATACTAGTGAAGTCTTCATGCTGACTATAATATCCGGTATCCAATGGTACAATGTATGAAATCCTGTGCTTGCTCATGAAACTCACCATTTACTATGTGGACAATAAATTCTGAATGTATCAGGTAGCATAATGATTGCACATGATTGCAGTCATTGTCAGGAAATAGTTAGAATATGAAATCGTAGTCGATGTGTTCCCTGTTGAAGGTTACAGTTAGCTTCTGTAACACTGAATCATCTCTCATAGTGCATTCTGAAAATGCCATGTGTATTTGTCAAAACCATTTATTGTGCACAGATGGACCCTAACAAGAGAACCGATCTTATCTGTCTGGGTAAATTATCAGTGTAGAAACTCATACACGTACATGTAAAATGTATCTATATAAGAGATAGACCTCTGGAAACACTTTCACAAAGCCTCATAAATCAGTTTTGTCATAATTCTCTTCGGAAGTGACATCAATTTATGGCACTATAGATGTCTTTTATGAAAAAGTTACAAGAAGTACAGCATACAAAGTTTTGTGAAAGTGGCCCCTGGTCTTAATCTATATGGTTTAAGGTTCTGCCTATAGACTCTGTTTTAAGGGGTGAAATGTTTGTCATTTCATTTTGTTACATGTAGATGCAAAGTAGAACTTCAATAGCAAAGGAGGTTAACTGCGAAGGGATATTTAAGAAGAGAATTTGTTTATGATGTTTTGTACTTGGTGATAGTTTTGGACTGTAACTTTATTTATTGTTTTAAATTGAATTTACTTGTTAAATCTCTGTGTTCTTGAATTAATGGTTAAGAATTATCTGTGTTACAGAAGTTGTAAAGGTGAAATTGTGTAACATATACATACACAATGATCTGTTGACTGTAGACTATTGGTAGTTCATTGTTTGGTCCAAACTCACATGAATGTCCACATGTTCACATTGTATCAGTTTATGTGAAGCTTTGAACAAATGTTCCACGATGCAACGAAACCTTTTAAATTTCTCTGAAAGTTGTATTTTCCTGGGTGTAACGTTTGTTACGATGATATATGCAAACAAAACCATCAGGTTTTCTAGCCTACTGTAAATGACCTAAACTTTTGCCTCCAAAAATACATTTTTAGAGCCAGATAAATGTCATAAACTATTACATTTGGTGCTGAAACATTTTCTCAGTAGAATATTACCTAAATAAACCTCAAAACACCTCTGTAAGATCAGTGTGGAGCTTTAAGAATCAAGCAAACTGAATACCTTAGTGATGGGTGAGATTTTAGGTCATTCACCATATATAAAACATTAGCCTGGCAGTGATATTGTACCTCTGCCTATTATGTTTCTAGTATTGCTTGTCTGGTTTTGCACAGCATCAGCCTACATATTGTACTTGTCTTTCACATGATTAGGGTGGCTTAAGTGTAGCTGGTTACAGATCACACAGCTATGCTTATATTACGATAGAAAATTGTTTAATGTGAACATAAAATTAGTTGAAAGAAGATTGTAATTGCAACTCAAAATAAATATTTTATTATTTTTGAAATGAAAACATTTCATTTAAGGAATAATCATTTGAACAAGGTGCCTTTATAATATGTAGAATCTTTTTTTCTCTCTTCTGCTAATAAAAAATACCTTTGTGGCATGTGTGGTACTCAAGACTGATGAAAATTATGTCACATTTGAAAGAAGTTACAAGTAAGTTGACATTATTCCACAAGGAATCCCTCCCACCAACAGGTAGCTTTCATATGTCTGCTAACTACTGGGCCACGAAGGCCCTGCCAGATTTTAGACACGGGCTAGAATTCTCCACCATAACTCTGATATTAGTTTTGTTTATGCTTTAAAGTAGTCTTACATAATAAGTGTATCTCCAAAAAAACAAGACCGAATTTTACTTGGTATTTCAGCGCTTTCTTTTATCATTATCAATTCTGAAATGGAATTGGTAGAACGCAAGGTTTTAAAAGCAGTTTTGCAGTCATATGACAACATTTACCTTTAATATATTCATTTCCTGTCTTGGGTGTAATATTTATGACTAAAAGTTACAGCACTGTTTTTTTTATAAATAGGCTTATGGTATTGCTTTGTCTGCGTCATTCATGTTTAGCTCTACTTAAAACATTATGTGATAGGCATGGGTAAATATTCACGTCTTCAACAGCCATTTTGGTCATCTGTTCTACTTTATTATCATATTTTATGTGGCTTATATATATCTTAGTCCAAGTATTTTTGTGATCTCTTTTATCGAAACTTCACATGAACCTCTGTTTCTCAGGATTTATCTACAATGTATATATTTTGCCTTTGATATATTTTATTTTGTTAGTTCATATTTGTTTCCCCTTTCATCATTTTACACAAACTTTGCATCTCAATCCACTATTAGGTTTATTAAATTTGTTTAACATTGTATAGGCTTCAAAGAATGGAGTCAATTCAGGTAAAAATTATTTGTGGACTGTGTTGATGTGGAATAGAAAAGTCTCTGATCTTAAGTCTTATGTGTTACATTGTGGTATACATGAAGTAAAAATACAAGAAATATCAATCTGTAGCTTACTCTAGCATATACAAGTACATGTATGTGAACCAATCAAGCCATCAACATCAGCATGATGATGTTTCATTGGACAGTTTAATATAGAATCATATGGAGATGTGTTGGTATAAACGTGGGAAACTTGATGTTCAGTGCGTTTTGGCCTGTTAAAAACTGTGACTTATTTGACCTGTTGATAGTGATACTACTGTACAATAGCCAGTTAGTGTAGGGCTTTATACGTTATGGGTTCTTTAGCCTAGCCATTGCTTGTCGGCCTTCATTGTTTGATTGAGTATAGCTACATGTATGTACAAGTAGGTGATGTATAATGATAATGCTGTGTCCAGAAACCAAACCAGAGAAATAAAGAGGTTACAGTTGCGTATAAAGCCTGCGTTCTGGTGTTCACCTCCCACATGCTTTGAACATGACAATGTAATTACACACAATGGACATAGACCAGGGTTTGAGCATGGACATTCTCAACCCTGGAAACCCTGGACCGTCTTCAACCATAGATTCATGGACAATGTCCATGCTGAACCGTGGAAACCCTGGACAATGTCCATGCTCAACCATGGTAATCTTGGGAAATGTTCATGCTTAACCATGGAAAACGTTCATGCTCAACCATGAAAATCCTGGACAATGTCTATGCTCCACCATGAAAACTGTGGACAATGTCCATGCTGAACCATGGAAACCCTGGACAATGTCCATGCTCAACCATGGTAATCTTGGGAAATGTTCATGCTCAACCATGGAAAACGTTCATGCTCAACCATGAAAATCCTGGACAATGTCTATGCTCCACCATGAAAACTGTGGACAATGTCCATGCTGAACCATGGAAACCCTGGACAATGTCCATGCTTAACCATGGTAATCTTGGGAAATGTTCATGCTCAACCATGGAAAACGTTCATGCTCAACCATGAAAATCCTGGACAATGTCTATGCTCCACCATGAAAACTGTGGACAATGTCCATACTCAACCATGAAAATCCTGGACAATGTCCACACTCAACCATGGAAACCTTGGAAAATGTTCATGCACAACCATGGAAACCTTGGAAAATGTTCATGCACAACCATGGAAAAACTGGACAGTGTTCATACTCAACCATGAAAATCCTGGACAATGTCCACACTCAACCATGGAAATCCTGGAAAATGTTCATGCTCAACCATGAAAATCCTGGACAATGTCCACACTCAACCATGGAAATCGTGGAAAATGTCCATGCTCAACCATGAAAATCCTGGACAATGTCCACACTCAACCATGGAAATCCTGGAAAATGTTCATGCTCAACCATGAAAATCCTGGACAATGTCCACACTCAACCATGGAAATCCTGGAAAATGTTCATGCTCAACCATGAAAATCCTGGACAATGTCCACACTCAACCATGGAAATCCTGGAAAATGTTCATGCTCAACCATGAAAACCCTGGACAATGTCCACACTCAACCATGGAAATCCTGGAAAATGTCCATGCTCAATAGTAGCACTCTTGGATAGTGTCCATGCCCCACCCTGGAAACCCTGGACCGTGTCCATTCTCAAACCTGCAGACCCTGGACAATGTCAAAGCTCAGTCGTGGAAACCATGAACAGTGTGCAGTGTTTCCCTGGTTTACCATGAACATTGTCGGTGCTTTCCATGGTTGTGCATGAACATAACCCATGGCTTCCAAAAAGTGTGACAAAAAATCGGTCAGTATACGGCTCTCATACAACAGCTTCCGTACAAAAATGTACAATACTATAGCTTCATATCTGAAATGAGAAATTATTGACAAACATGAGTACTGTAATACGGTGGAAGTTCGATTTTGCTTGAAAGATAAATTTCAATTTAACATGTCTATCTTCTTGCACATGTATGACTTTGGTCTGAAAATTGGCCATGTTTGCTGTTGAATAGCACATAAATAAACATTCGGTGTATTTGTTACATGTAGCCTAACAATAGACATTTCACTTACAGGATATTAAACATTATACATGAAGACGTTTTGTACAGACGGTCCCATTCTTTTCAGACGTCATACGTTGAAAGGTATGGCTGTGGGTTTCCCCCGGCTCTATCCGGTTTCCTCCCACCATAACGCTGTCCGTCGTCATAAGTATGAGAAATATTATAACCGAACCGCTCTGACTTACTAGACAGGCAGGTGAAAGGAAAGGGATTAGTTATCAAAACGTCTGCCGGCGCAAACTGTGGGATTATTAAACAATAGGCCTACTAGTCAAAGCCAAACCAGGTGCATGGCCTGGCTCATCGGCAGACCCATCAGTGGGCTGACACCCAATTATCCGATTATTGCAAGGGACATAGTAAATACAATGTTGACATGAATTCCACCTTGTTGACACTTCCCTCCTGTCCATTTAAGCTTCGTCCAGAAACTTCAAGAAAACTAATGGCATCACGGTAACGTAACAGTGATAAGTACGTACTCGTTCACTGAACATAACCAGCATCCTGAGTCATTAATTATATATCTACAGAAAGCGGGTTGAAATCTTACACATAACATCTGACTGGGCGTAAAATGTGAAATCGAAGTATATACTGAACACAAACATTTCCTAACAAATTAACAAATTATGTACAATAAAATGTAATCAAAGTGGTTCAATATATATAAAGTTTATAGTAATGTTGTTAAAATAAAGTGAAATACAACACTATTTTATTGTAATATGAAACATGTACAGCGTTTAAAATAAGGTGAGTGAGTGGCGGAATGCTACAAGGCCTTATACATTTATACAGAGAATTATTATTTTAGACGATAAATAGTATTTAATAAAGATTTATATAGCCATACCACTACTTAACCTTAAATAAGAAACTAAGGGAATCATTTTTGGCATTTCTAGGCCGCATCATGGATGTTTTTGCAAAAGACATGAGTGAACTTGGTAAAACTGAAGCTCATTACCATAAGATCAACACAACTTCTGAAAAGCCCATCTACTCTATGCCATACAGACAAAAATCCTTTTTTTGATCCCGCCCAAAAGATCTGGTTGTATTGTGCAAAGAAAACTGTAGGATTATCTCCAAAACTTTGTAAGAAATGGGTAGGCCCTTACTACACTGTGCTACCTGATGCGAATCACACAAACTACGTAAATGTGCAGACGACAAGGAAGTAAAGTCAATGGTCCATGCAAACAGGCTCAAAGCGTTCCGAAGGACAGGCCAAACTATCAGAAAGTAAAACATAGTGGAAGACACAGTACTGAATCCAGATGAAATTGGCGCGGACAAAATGAATAATGATACAGAGGGAAACGTAGACAAACAAAATTTAAAGCAAAAGAAATCAACACCAAATTCAACAAAACAAACAAACCTCAAAGGACAAACTTGGGTTAAACTCGAAGGATGTAGATGCATGCAGACAGACAGATACTTAGTTCTAATTAGAAGTTTGGTTTAGTATAACTTGGTAAGGCATATAGAAACTTACTGTCACATTAGTAGGTTTGTGTACTTCTACACTGCAAATCCAGAGTGTATTCTGCTTGGCATCAGGGAGGGCTATCTCATGCCATTGATCAGTTGTAGTTGTAGTAGATGTTCGTTCCACTAATAAATTGTACATAGTTGTTGTGGCGTTACAACAGTGTCTTTGCCTGATCATTGAGCCACATCCCTGCTAGTTCCTCAAAGAGCGATTTGTGGATAGGGGTGATAGTTGGTGGAGAACCCGGAAGGTCTGTACAGGAAATTGTTGAAGTATGTGAGAACACATACATGGGTGAACGGGCTTTGGCCTGGAAAATGTTCAGTTTTCAGTTGTGATTTCGGAAAAGAAACGAAAACCACTGATAGTTAAGGTTTGAGGCGATTAGGAGCAGATGGACAAATATCTGCCCCACAAAAGCGCGCTAAGAGAACATATTTCATTCCCTTGTCTGTATGGGGAATTTTGATCTCATGCATAATTCCAGAAAGTCCCTTGCTCTCTAACTGCAAAAGCTAAATTTAAATTTGATTGTTGCTTCCTGTTTGACAACACAGATGGTGAACTGGCCAAAGTCACCTTACAAAATCATCCACCATGACGCTGGGGTTAAAAGGGCATTTTGTGCCTACGAAGGAAAGGGTCAGTATATACGTCAGAAAAGTCCAGAGGAAAGGGTCCGTCTGATGTTTTCTGTGAGACGCTGCATGGTAAGAAAAAGTCCGTGAAAACATCAGGCTTCAGTAGGTCAGATGTGACTTGCATCCTGAAGGTACAGTGCCCAAGGAAGTTCTAGCTGTACGTAGAGGAACCTTTATAGTGTCGGTCTGCTCATATGGACAAAAGACCCGTTATAAAGAGTCACCTATACCAATGTTCGAATACCGCATTCAGTGCTGCGCTATTCGCAGAAAACTCCAACAGAATTATGAATTTTATGATTTTATACATCCATAGTGTTCAAAAAGATAGCCACATCTAACGATAAATTATTCACCCAGAACATTCCTTGCGTCTTTCTGGCATCATTCAGAGATATAGACTTCCTCTTTTACATGAATTGTCTTAGTTCTTACTTTATATGCTTTTGTGTTAAAGATTGAAATAGAGCTTGCGAATTATTCACCCGGAACGTCCATTATGGTTTACGATTCGTACATGAATGTCTTGAATATGTTTGACTCCTAGAATTATGACACAAAATACCAAAATACCAAACCTATTTATGTAATTCGTGATTCGGACATATCCAGCCTATAATGGAGTTCTTGATTGTTAAACTGCAGTTTCAAATCATGTGCTGTATCTGCTTTCCGGCCAAGGTACGTGTCTGTGTTTCCCACTGATTACCCTTTAATAAGAACATTTTTCTGTGCACGGTGCTATGTATGTTATTTATTTTTTATTCATAAATTTATTTATGAATTTATTTGGTTATTTATTTGATACGAGTTTTACGCCCTTCTCAAGAATATTCCACTTATACGAGAGGTAACCGGGAACATTTTTCTGTGTACGGTGCTATGTATGTTATTTATTTTTTATTAATAAATTTATTTATGAATTTATTTGGTTATTTATTTGATACGAGTTTTACGCCCTTCTCAAGAATATTCCACTTATACGAGAGGTAATCGGGCTCCCGAGTTATTGTGCTGCGCCAGCACACGAACCTTTCGGCCCAGAGGCCCCTGTATTTTGATTAAATAAATATAAGCCCTGGCGGTCAGTGTAACCGTAACATGGTTTTGACTGTCGAAAAATGCAAGGGGGGGGGGGGGGGGGGGACCAAAGAGCCACGTGAAAACGGTAAGAAATAGTTCCTCACATCAATGAATTGATGTCCTGTGCAATGTCTGGCTTGAAGATTAAGAAAATATCGCGCTTTGGACATTGCTTTTGGTGAACATATCACTAGATGCCACTGATTTTCATCCGTTGAAACTTTACATCACTCCAGTGAAGGAAAGACCAAACTCATATATATGCATCTACATTATGTATTTTCATACTGTCAATGTCGTCGTACAATGCGTCTTCATCAAAAAGCCATGCTGAAGACAACAGTCACGGTGCCTAACATTCAAATTAGAATTGGCATTCGGTCATTTTCACACAATCTATACGCCTACACGAGCGTAACACGTTGACTTTCTCGGCCAGGGGGTCAGTGGGTAATTTACTGACAAATTAAACTTATTTTAAACATCTCTTTGTAAACACAGCTTTAACAACGCCGTGATGTGATCGCGATATTGTATGATTTTCTGTGATTAAAAACGTGATTATTAAAACTGGTCATAAATTTCAATTTATTTCGGAGATATAAAGCAACCATCTGTCATTTGAATTAAGTTTATGGAGACGCCAATGTTTGTCTTGTGGTGACAGACTGAGCTGTGCTGCTATAAAAGGGCATGGTTTGCGGCAGAAGTTACACAGGGAACTTTAGGGAAGAATATTGACATTCTGCATCTTCATCTTAAATGATTTGCTCGAGTAAGTACGCATGAAATCCGAAGAACTCTATTTTCTGCTTACATTTCCTATTTCAGACGCTAGTCTTCATAATAATATTTTTTTTTCTTTCTAGTAACCGTTTCGTTACATATACAAGGCTCTTCTGTTTAAATTGCTTCAGCCGTGACATTACAGAAAAAGTTGTCCGTTTTGGAGTTTGTGTCTTTTTTCAGCTTGAGCTGTTGATTCGTTGTTTTTCTCTTTTATTTTCATTATTGTTGCTTTGCTGGTTCGTCTTTTTGTTCATCATGTTTGATTATTGGTCTTGATCTGGAACGTCCATAGCTAATGATGGCTGCTGTTTTAGGTTTTCATTTAGCGCTTGCTATACTGTTGTCAACATATAAGGTGTTGTTTTGTGATGTTTTGTTTGGAAAGCATTTTCATCATTATGCCTTATCCAGATTTTTGTTCCATAGTTCTGTAAGAACAGTCCAACATGATTTTGCACATGCAGGTCAACATTTGGCTACAGGATATGATCATTAAACACTAAACAATGTCTAAGTAAACAGGATATTAGATTTAAATGCAGTCTGTAGACATAGACATCAACTATACTGCTCTTGAACATTCTAGCTTCCTCTCCTTCTGTAAACGTGGGAAGGTCTTCCAGCAACGTGCGGATAGTCGTGGGCGGGGGCTCCCCCTAAACTCTGCGCGGTTTCCCCCCATCATATCATGCTGGTCGCGAAATATTACTGAGCACGGCGTAAACCTCCAACCAAAATTATAAAATAAATAAATGGTTTTCATGAAAGGAATGGTGCGTGGAATTCTCCTGCAGTTGTGCCTGGTCTCCATGGCTACATCGGCGTACGTCAACAGCTGGGATGACACCTTCCGCTTCGAATGTCCCGACGGTGAACACATTGCTAGCGTCGGCAGCACGCATTCCAACCATCACGAGGATCGCCGGTGGGAGTATCACTGTGAGAAACTCTCCCGTTCCTATACTGGGTCCTACTTCAAAAATTGCGCGTGGTCGGGCTTCGTGAACGACTTCCACGAGATGGTGGCCTTCCGATGTCCAGAGAAAGGCGCAGTCACAGGCGTCTATAGCATTCACGACAACCGCAAAGAGGACCGACGGTTTAGCTTCAAGTGCTGTCAAGTGGTGAACTACCCGATAAAGGAATGCAAGTTTACGAACTACCTGAACGAATGGGATGGTCCAATGAACTACAGAGTCCCGGATAGGTTCCTCCTGGTCGGGTTTGCCAGCTATTACGGCAAACAGTAAGTTTTATATTCAGTTCGGGTGAAGAGGCTGCATGGTCATCATGAATTACGCAATAAATAAAATATTGCTAAACTTGGTAGAATATAGGCGTACAGTCATCGCTCTTCTTAGCATGTATGCCATTCTAGAAACTAAACTCTACACTTAGTGCCAATCAAGTAACTTGTTGTTGTTCTTGAATGTTGAACGCAACTTAACAAAACGAAAGACATCAAATTTTGATAAGGTTTTTGACTTAACAACACCAGGCCATGTTAACGGTCTCGATAGGCCTAATTAAAATTCTGTTTGGTGTGAAGGTCAAAACTAAGTATATAGCGAATTAACGAATTTTGTATAATCCACATTTAACAACAAAGTGTAGTAATAGCAGATTTATTGCTTAATTCAGCTTCTGTTTCATGCATTATAAAGGGAACCTATATGTGATGTGTATTTTGATTGGCCAAATCGCCCGACAGTCGCACAAGTTGTGCGAACATGCTTATAAAACCGGATTCGTGTAGCGGTAAGAACTAAGTTTATAATATTATTATGGTGTTATTATTATTATCATCATCATTTTCTTCTTATTACCAGGAACAAGCTGTGGAAACTGCCTTTACTGAGAGGTGATAACCATGATCGAAGATGGAAAGCCGAAATCTGCAGATACAAGAAGTGCACTGTTTAAAATGATCTGACAAACCAACGGCTGCTGTGTTACAAAGAATCACCGGCATTGCGTACTCTTATGTAGTTACGAAAACGGAATACTTTCCGACCGAAAATACAAATGCGAAAGACAAATAAATAATGCAAACTAAAAACACTCCATGATTATCACTTTCTTTTCTGTCACCCTTTTTATCTATTGCTTTACGATGCCCCAATCTGGTAAATGAATTCAGACGAAAAATATGTTTCCGAGCATCTTCGGGCTTGTAATCGTATAATAATCCAAGAATACGTAAAGGCCCGTCCCAAAACCGTGGTGAGTAATCACTGGCGAATGTCTCTAAACTCTGATTTGTTGATGAAGTTGCACATTTTACTCCAGGTTCAATCCCCTATACCAAAATCCATTACCTACAAGTATACAACTTACACTTTTCTTCATTCTCTAACATTATGTGACGTATCTGCTCAGCCATGTATTTTTTAAAATATATATCTCTATTGTGCAGCTAACGTTTGGCTTAGTGAGCGAGTGCTTGAGGTTTAACGTCGTGCTCAAGTTTTCAGTAATATGACGACGAAGGAATCTTTAGGGTATATGTAATGCACCTCCTTATTGCAGGACGGATTTCCACCGCTCTTTTATCTAGTGCGGCTTCACTGAGACGACTTACCCAAGGCAAGTTAGCCGCCCCGCCCAAGCCATTATACTGATACGGTTTAACCAGTCGTTGCATGCTGAACGTCATGCGAGGGCTAACTTTTGAGAAATGGCTGATGCATGGTGGGATGCAAACGTGGTTGTGTTTGAATAGAATTTAAAAAATGACAACGGAGAGATTTGTAAAATTTTACTTATTTGATTGGTGTTTTACGCCGTACTCAGGAATATTTCACTTATACCACGGCGGCCAGCATTATGGTGAAAGGAAGACAGAGCCCAGAGGAAACCCACGACCATCCACAGGGTCGGGTAACCTTTGGGAAGGTCGTATTGTGACAACATTTGTATGAAGCCGCCGAGTCGCATCTTTGCGACCGTCCTGAACTGCCGGGGTCTTTTTGGATAATCTTCAGTGTCCCTGCACACTTGGCCAGCACGACTGGATCAAGATTCACTGAGAACTAGTAGGACATACTACAGCGATTCTACACGAGTTTGGTACGACTGACTTTGTTGAGACTTGGAACGACTTCAGTCGTACTACAATCTGAGAGAAACCTGCAAATTATTGGTAGAGTACTAACTTTAATACTGAACGTGCGAAACTTGCATAAAACACCAATAAAGTAAATAAACACAATCAATCCTTCCACAAATGGGTGCGTTGTCTATTATGAACCAGACTGCATACTGGAAACAACAAAATAAAAAAGACTATAATTCTATAGAATTTTTTTTCTTTATTGGGGTTTCATTTTCGAGATTTCCAGAAAGTGCTCAGAATTTGGAGAATCCCTTCTTGGCAGCAGCACTCTTGGTCACCTTGAGCACGTTGAAGCGCACAGTCTTGCTAAGAGGACGACATTCTCCCACGGTTACCACATCACCAATGTTGATGTCCCTGATGACAGGAAAGGACATACAATTAACTATTCTTATTATTCGGCCCTGCTCCTCCCCCCCCCTCCTTTGTACAAAAGAATTATTACCTTCTATGACTGTAGTCAGGTTTATTGATGAGGAAACCATGATACACCAAGTAAACCAGGATGCACTGAGTAAACCAGGATATACGGAGTAAACCACTGCCCTTGGCAAGTACTGGACATGACTAACAACTACTTCGCGTATGGGACTAAAATTTTAACAAGCAACTCTGGCTACATCAAGCCTAAATTTTTGTGTCTGCATCAGGTCTATGCTAATATTACTGGCTTCCTGGGAAGTTTATTGGTGTCCGAAAAGTAGGAACAGCTAAAGTAAGTGGGACAGTCAATAATATGTTGAAAAGTTATATCAAATTACATGATAATAATGCTTGGTGATACCAACTTAGTTTATTACACATCATATTCTGTGATTTAGTTTGGTTTTTACGTAAGAACTCTATCTGCATGACTTTGTGAGAGATGAACTGATACTATATGCTGCATCAGGGAGATATATTAGTCATCACAATCACTCAGTAGACCATCGTGACTGATGTCATCACCTGCAGCATTAAGCACAGCATCCAGTGCAAATGATGTGGCAATACAATACAACTAATTATAATGTCACAGGTGATAATGACACATTTACTTAAATGGCATTTTGCGACATACTTGACAATGTTTCACTTTATACATTTTAAGGGTGGAGGAAACCTGGCAGATTGAAGGGGAAACCACAAAACCATGCCAAATAGCAAAGACCATTTATGCAAATCTTGGTTTGAAGGATATAGCCACTTATAAATCACAGTTAAAATTATGTATTTTATTTTTCTTATAGACGTATCTCCTTGAAAAGCCTTGACAGAGACATACCTAAAGCAGGGGCTACAGTGGACAGAGATGTTCCTGTGCCTCTTCTCAAATCTGTTGTACTTCTTCACGTAATGCAGGTAGTCTCTTCGGATCACAATTGTCCTCTGCATTTTCACCTTGGCCACAACCCCGGTCAGGATACGGCCCCGGATCTGCACATTGCCTGTGAACGGGCACTTCTTGTCAATGTAGGTTCCTTCAGAGGCCTGGGTAAACAGACAAGTAAATCTTGTAAAAATATCTCTATTTGCTTGATTGGTGTTGATGCATTTTAAAAAATATTTCACTTATCCATTGTAATCAGTTCCATGTGGACAGCAAACTATGCAAAGAAAATTTCCAACCTTTGGCAAGTAACTGACAAACTTTTCCACATGTGAGTCACAAATGTTTACCCGCAGAGTGAGCTTAATGACTAAGCCACATTGATGGAAGGCAAGGGATCTCAAATGAGCTTCCTGCAAGACCAGCTAAGGGCCTTATAGGCATTGCTAATTGCTTATTGCTACCAGGGCACTTGGACAGCAGTGGGTATGAGGAAATTATGGCTGGGAATGAACCAAAACCTCAAGCATTCTAAAGATTCAAAAATAAGCACTTTAACCAGACAGCCACCATATGCTGCTACATTGACGCGTAAATCTTGTTGGCCTTGCACTATAATTTGAACTATGTGAATGACTATGGGTTGGATTCACACACATTTTCTTGACTGAAGTTACATAAAACTGTAATTGAAAGATTAAAGTTTTAAATGTTGGTTTTACATTTTACAGTGACCCCAGAGCTACATCAGATATACGAGAGTGGTCATCAAGATTAACTCAGTAGACCATTGTGAACTATTTCACCATCTGCAGTGAGCATGGGTTGTTAATACTTAAACACATCAGCATCATGGTGGCCATCCCACCAAGCCAATTTTGACTAACAAACATTAATTTTGAATATGCAGTTTGAGTTACAGTATTAGAGGTCATATCACGCCGCATAATTATATTGCCGCTTCACATCATGGAAGAGCTACTTGCCTATCTTTTAATGACAGTATTCATCTTTATTCATTAATTGCAGTATTTAACACCCAAACCCACCCAAGAAGCTAAGTCTAATATAACAAGGTTTCATTGATTTTCTATACATCACCCCATATGTGATTTTGCCCAATTGTACCTGGGAGACCCCTTGTGTCCTCATCTTACCTCAGAAGCACCTAAATCAACCAATCACTGAAGCTGATTAAAATAATCTTACCTACAGCAACTTTCTGTCAAAATACTGCAGCAACCAATTAGAAAATTTGTTGACGCAGCCATTCTGCTCGTCAAGTTAGCATGGTCAACTGGGCAAGTCAGAACGAGAACACGTTTGGTGGGTGCTGTGGTGTTGGTGGGTGCTGTGGTGTTGGTGGTGGTGTTGATGGGTGCTGTGGTGGTGGACGCTGTGCTGTTGGTGTGTCAATCTACCCATTTATACCACACTGCACACTTTTCCACAGTTTAACTGAAGAAATCACTAGGAGCCGGTAACTTACCTCTCGTGGAGTTTTGAATCCTAGACCTACATTGCGAACATAACGCAAGTTTTTAGCTCCCTTGCCAGACAGCAAGACGCTTTTCTTGTTCAGGAAAACTGTAGGCTGCCTCTGGAAACACTTCTCCGTCTGAAAGAATAAAATTTCATTTTAGCTGATGTCAGAAGTTCTAATAAAGCTTAACTTTAGAGTGGACTTCTGGACAATAGATGTCAATAGACTTTGGGGAAAAAAAATCAGTTATCGTATATATACATATATATATACATGCTGAAGTACACAACAAAAACAGCCTTCCCTGCCAGACTTTCAAAGTGCATCAGAAGTGTATGAATTCATCACAGGAGTTTCTACTATGAAGACCATCGTGAGAACAACTCATCACTGCACTGTCATACAAAGGAATAGGCTTACTACTGCACATGCAAAAAGTCACACTGGAAATTGGACATGTGATAGGCGATGCAGTTGTTCAAATCATAGCACATACTTTTCTTCTGTAATGCTGCAGTGCTTGTGTACAGCCCAAGTTAAATGTTTCAAAAATTCCCCATTGCCTAGTACATGTATCAAACAGGTCTGATCAGTGAAGTCATTTTTCGTGACCTCTGAATTCAAAATACCCGACAGCGAAAATCAGCTCTACCATTGATTTACCAGTCAATATTTAAATCATGTAATGATATCAAGCCCATCTAAATGGACATAACTTAGAAAATGTAATTGGGCTCCAAAAGTGTAGACACAAATGGAGTTTGCAATGCTGTACCATATTGACAAAGAGGCAATGATGGACTTAAGTGTCTCGATGAATACCTGAATTTTGGTCTAATTAGAGGACTAGATAGCCCAGGTGTAAAAGACGGACCTTTCGCAAGTTACTGATAAACTTTCCCACATGTGGCTTACAGGTACTCATGGGCAAACCATACTGATGGAAGAGTGAGTGTTTGGGATTTAACAGCATACTTAACAATTTTTCAGTCACATGACGACGAAGGAGTCCTTAGAGTGCATGTAACATACCTCCTTGTTGCAGGATGGATTTCCACCCCTCTTTTACCTAGTGCTGCTCAACTGAGGCAAGTTACCAAAGGCAAGTTATCTGCCCCACGCGAGTCATTATACTGATATGGGTCAACCAGTCTTTGCACTATCCCCTTAATGCTGAATACCAAGCCAGGAAGTCAATACTCCCTCTTTTAAGGTATAAGGTGTAACCTGATCCAGGACTGACCCTAGATCTACCACCCCTGAAGCCGATGCCCTACCAGCTGAGCTATCAGGGCCGGTACTACTGGTGGAAGAGAAGTGGTCTTCAATGAATCGCTTAGTAACTGAAAAGCAAGCATCTGAACACTTTGTCCAGGTACCACTCCTCAGGCTGTTTGAAACCAGCCATTTTTGTCATCAATCACATCTGCACAATATCACAATTTATAATTTCATTGGAGTTTTATGTCGTACTCAAAAATTTTTCACTTATGTGAAGGCAGTCAGCATGATGGTGGGAGAGATTCAGGTAGAGCAAGACTGTACGTTGCTGGCAGACCTTTCCACATACAACAGGAGAGAAAGCCAGTATGAGATGGCTTACAGAGATTGCCATAATGTCACAAAGCCTTAGCTGCACACTGCAATTCCTGTACAAATTACTGTATCTCCTTCTCTTTGAAAATTGTATATGACATTACATCATTATGACATCCCTTTGTCCTTCGTTTCTTGACATCCTTCGTTTCTTGACGTCCTTGCTTTACAGCATGGTGTTGACAATCACTGAATTATACCAGGTGTGGGTATATACAATAATGAAAAAATTATCCATGAAAATTATCTTTTATTACCTGACATACTTTGCAAAGCTTTAAAATAAATATTTCAGGAAATAAACATCATCTTTTGAGGATAATTATTGTTATTATATACATCGGGCTATGTCAAAATGACTTTTCCCAGCGTGTGGCAGCGTATATAGACATCATCAGGATGTTGAGACGTCAAAGCTTGAAATTCATATGACGTTGCTCTAGTAGTATTGACACGAAATTGTGGTCACATCACCTCCCAACTTCTGACTCATCTTACAGAATGATTAAGACTGATGAAATCATCTGTTATTTCAGGATCCCTGGATGTCTCGGTCGAGGTATAATAACTCCATCGAGGTATTAAACCTCGGAAGTCGTTTGGACCCAACCTGGTTATATTAGGTGTAGTGTCTGAAAATGTTTTTATTTTGTGAATTTGTGGGGTTGTCATGGATCGTTTTTGGTTCAGCTAAACTCAGAACAGGGTTAGTTGATTATGAGGATCACTTGGTTGACATGGATTTATGCTGGGGAAGTTTCAATGCGCGTGTGAAGATGCGGTAAGTCTTCCTTGCCATCAATTCAACACATTAGAAGCAGTTTCTCTCGGCAACCCTTGCCACACTTCGTGTTGCTCCATTTAACAGTTCACCACTCCAGAACTGTATACACTTTGATCTTGCACAAATTTGAAACTCTCATATCTTTGGCTTTGTTCAAAGCATTGCTCAATGGCTCAAATAATGTCAATGTTGAGTTAAGTCTTGTCATTCCGTCATAGTGTCCATTTTAGCTCCTGTGTCAAAACTACACATATATGCCTGCCCACTGCCAACGTTTTGTTGTTGTTGTTATAGAATTAACATCATCATTTCACATTCACGGCAGCTCATATTTTATGCTCATATATACAGTATTTTGAATATCAAAACGAAACTCAGTGTATTAAAAGCCAGACAGAGCAATCATTTATCAATACAGTTCACTAAAATGTGTCTTTTATTGCTATTTATGGCGAGGTTTCCTAACCTGTTCCGCCATGCTGGCTCGTGGGTGAGAAAAGAACGAACACGGGGCCTCGTGCAGGAAGTAGTCGTCACGCCCTCTGCTGGACAACAAGTCGGTAACATTATGGCGTCTGCTACATTGAGCCTGCTTTCTAGCCGTCTCTATCAAGGTTGCAGGGTAAGAAATTATTCATGATAAAGCTTGGTTGAACAGGCAATGCATAAATAGCATATATTGGACAAAATGCTGAAATATTGCCCATAAACGAAGGAACATGGTGTCATTCGTCAGGTGAATGTTGCTTGTAAAGTTGTCCTTGATGGAACAAGGGGACGTAACTGTAGGATATATCATATATTTGACAGTTTTCTGAATTTCAATTCATGGTTTGACAGCGTCAAAAGCTATATCGTTCATTGTTAAACAGGTACGACTTGGGCAGATAAGGTCAACACAGGTTCAGTGTTGGTACTCATCACAAACCGGAAAGGACAAGGAAAATAAAAGTAAGCAAACTGCTGTCAAAAATCGGAGTAAGACGACCTCTCAGTCAACAGATAAGTCTGGATCTAAACCAGGTGACACTCTGCATGTCGGCCTCAAATCCTAGCATGCAATTCATTAGTTGGTTTTATGGTGTTTATTTCTTTCCTCATGTGGTTTCTATGGGAAAGCACGCATGCACCTTTATTTTAGCGTGCTGTCTTTGTTTGTCATCGACCCACTTATTAAGCCTTTTGATCATGAATAGGAAAAAACAAGTTTTTGGTGAAATCGATGTCAGCTTTTTGGACCTCATGACCAAAACAGCATGATAAACTTTACACCTCTCAGGTCGAATGTTTGCATTGTTCATTGCTAGACCTGAAATACAGGTGTTTTTTTCGTAGTGGCGATTGTGACACATATGGTTCATAATTCACGTAGGGATGAGCAATGTGATGTTGCAATCTTTACATATTCATAAAAAATATTACTACTTTACATTTTTGCGTCAAAGTTTCACTTTTGACAATTAAAGTTCACTATATGTTGCTCCATAGATGAATTGTGTAATGTTTGATATATAATTAGTTCTATGCAAGATTGTTCATACTTCAGTGCTATATAATATGCTGCATCCATGGTCTGGTGACTTTCAGCTAGCTTACAAATTGACGCTACACAACAGCCAACTGCAAATAAATCATAAAAGTAAGCCAAGGAAACACTGGCTTTTAAATTACTTTTGTATTTAAATGCATTTTTCTAATATATTCAGTAAAGTTTATAAAATAAGTGAAGATATTTTTACACACAATGTTTCAGTGGTGATGATGAATTTATTTTGCCTGGTGTTTTCCAGTAAAGAGAGATTGGTTGCTTCTTTGTTTTTTGAAGACCAATATCAGATTCAGAGTTCCACATCAAATGTAATATTGTGTCAAGATTGTATCAAGATCTAGAGTAATGTATTGTGTTGTGATTGTGTTTCTATTTGCAGCTACTGCCAAGACTTCTCCAGAAGCCCCGGCAGCAGAAAAATTTGACAATTCATCGTACAAAGTTCCGGAATATTACAGTCATAATGCATTGTCATTTTATGACATAGAAAATGCTATGAGCAAGTTCCGAGTACCACAACCTTCTTCTGTCAAGTCTGGAAAATGATGAAAAATCAGTATTTAGTTGACAGCTGTATCTGTTTGGAGCTTGTATGTGCCCATCCATGATATAGACTTTCTGAGATCATGCTTGAACTGTTGCTGTCATATCTGACCATTAAACCTTGAGTGCTATATTTTGATTTTTATTTGGAACGCCATTTGTTCATACATGAAAATTAGATAATTAAAAACAAATTAAAAATGTGCACAGGTGTGAAGTATTGTATTCTCAGTTTTTAGGGCATCACACATGAAGATAAGTATGTGTATTTTTAATAGAGAACTCAACCAACTCAGCATCAAGTGACAATTAGTCACACTGTAGTTCTTCAGCTTTTTTGCATATTTGCAAGGTTTTTATTCAAGCATATTGTGAAGGCATTATTCTGTGTTGACGGGTAAAATCATATTTTTTGTGTAGCCTTCCTCTGGTAAATCTAAAATGATAAAATGTGCATAAATTGCACTTAATGTTGCTCTTTCATGTGCAACAGGGAATATGTTGAACACAAGGCTGTGCAAATGCTTCACAGGCTCTGATAATGGCTTATTATCGCCAGAATCCTAGCAACAAGAGCAGGAATGTCACGTTCCCTACCCAAGGCTGTCAATCACTGATGACCACTGTGCGATGATGTTGCCACCTGGAGTCAATCTGGAGTTGGGCCGTGCCAAGCTCTTAAAATTTTTTTGTACTGTACACTCTTGCATGATGTTCACAAAAAAAGTAAAGGGCCACAAAGGCCTCCATATATCTAGACAGGTTTATATGATAAACAAATTCCTGGTAATTCTTGAGTACAGTGTAAACCACCAATCAAATAAATAAATTCCTGGTAAAAAAACTGATATTTTTATGAAACTGTCCAGTGGTAAATTGCCATAATGTGACTCGGATACTGCTGAAGTAGCGTAAGCTATAATCACTCATTTGATGAGTGATAAACTTTAAAGGTCTCGGACACAGAGTGCGAATTTGTAGCCTTGTTACAGCACAGACAAATCCATACATTTCATATAGTCAGATGTAGAGTGCAGGCTATAGGTGAAGTAACTAAATTTATGCCCCTTTTTTTCCCCCCGAGGGGGTTAGCATGTGAGCATGGCCTAATGTCCAGTGAGCCTCTCACCACCTGTTCATGCTGGTTTCCTCTCCGGCTGTACGTGGGTCTGTCAGCAAATTGTTGATTGTCATGGGTTTCCCAAGTTTCCTCCCACCATAATGCTTGCCGTCGTCGTACAAGTGAAATATTCTCAAGTATGGTGTAAAACCTCAATCAGATAAATAAATAAAAAAATAAATTAACCAAACCCCTTACTCCAAATCCCATCTTAATAGAGCCCCCAAGTCACATTTTGGATACATTATATTGCCAGCTGTTATTTTGGAGACAAAGGGATAAGGAACATTGGTCGTCTGTGCAGACTAGAATCTGATCAGGTTTGCCATACCCAGTAGTCAGGAGTTTTATTCCTGCCACATTTAGAGAGTGGATTTTAAGTAAAAGTATTATGATTATTAGGAATAAACCTTTTGAATACAGCACAGAATTCCAATGCTGAAAACTGGATGAGACCACCATCAGTTTCGAACCAGTGACCTCAAAGTTCGGCACAATACTGTTCCTCTGAGGGAGATGTGTCATTTCTGATCATCAGAGGGGTAGTGTATTTTCGCTGTAAATTCTACCGGTCTTCTATTTCCTACTTTTGTGCGAGGCCTGTTGGTCGAGTGGTCTGGATGCTTGATATGTATTGCTGGCTCTGAGGTCGCCGAGTTCGAAACCTCAGCACTGCGAGCCAATTTTCAGCACTATAATTCCGTGCAATATTAAGAAAGTGTAATTCCAAATTATGATAATACTGTTACTTAAAATTCACTTTCTAAATGACATCCATACCACTTTGATAAGTAGGAAATAATGGGTCAAAATACAGTCATATTTGATTTCATCTGTTTTAATGAGTGTCTGCCACTATCACAGTATGGGTTTAATTTCAAGATGGTCACAACCCATTCCTTACTATCAAGGTATTTTCTAAGTTTTGCATGAAAAATAAATTTCCAGTTCTCTGCCCTGTTAAACAAAGCTGAAGAACAGGGCCCAGCCAAACTTATCTATCTGTACAAGAGACAAGCGAGGCTTCACCTGACAAATGAAAAAGGGTCGCTAAAACATGGCAAAACTCCATCATGAGATACCGTGTAAGAAACATCTATTTCAACTGATGCACTTAGCTCTTTTTAAAGAAAGAACAGCGGTCACCCATAACATGCCACAACCTTACCAAGATATAAATTGTAGAAAAAAAAAACCAAAAAAACCATTGATATCAACTGAAGCAGTTAACTACTGTGAGATATTTCTGCTATTATAAAAATGGCTGATATTCTAAAAAATATTTTACAGTTAAAGGATTCACTGCACTAAAATTTCACAAGGTGAGCTGATCTAAAGGGTTAGTGAAGAATGTTTTTAAATTTTACAATAAAAGTCGAGTATCATAGAAAAATATTCATTTACAATACTAGTATTTATTCTGCAGTTCGGAGTTTACATTAATTCCAGGATTTTTTATTTTTAAATAGAAGCATTTTACAGCTTTTTTGTATACAGATGTATAAACTATATATAAAATACATATATAAATATATATTTATATACGAGGAATGCACTCTTGAAGACAAAGATGGACAGTTGTATTTGATTATATTGTATATGGAACATTTGCACATCTGTATTAAAGCCAGTATCTATAACTTTAGAAATCTTACACAAAACCCATACATTGATAAAAGTGTTCTACTGCTCAATACATGTATGTACATATACTGTAATAACAGGTCAGACATTATCCAGAGACTATAAAACAATCATTAAAACTTGCGGTTAACTTGACGTACAGGGATCCTTGAAGGGATGATAACCAGCGAATCGTATCACTTTGGTACATAATGACGAGGAAAATATGATCTGGCATACAAGCCTTAGCATGTACACGTACGTTCTTCATGGAAGGTTACACATATGTAGCAAAAGCTGTATAACCCTGTTACTACTTAATGTTAACATATTGCTGCAGGTGTTGTACTGTACACACATACAGGTAAACCTGAATGTTTCTCAGAGGAATAACCATTCCATTCCTCACTTGAATATTTATGTATATGATCACAAATAGGTGGAACATGTTAGTGGGAAATCTTCTATCTATTGCTCTTACTGGGGGGATTAAGCACTGCTAAAAGTGTACAGGTGCATGCTCTTGTGGCAAAACTCTTTGGACGATTTCACATCACACCTGGCAACGGGGTTCAGTTAGTTTTGTACAGACTACTGCTGCTGACACTGTTCCTCTCTGGATTTCTGGGATCTAGTCCGAATGGAAGCCCTGGGCACTAAATAGTCCTTCAATGAGGAGTCCTTGGCTGATGCTGGTACTGAAGAAAACAAAAAAAGGAAATGAGTTAGGATGAAATTTACAGTCAGACAAACAAATCTAATATGAAGGGTTGTAACACAGTGATGGTGTGCCACGGTTCACAGTTAACAGAACTCTCTAAGGCTCCACGATAAAACTAAATCCCTGCAGCTCCTGTGCCAACTAAACAAACGATTTGAAATGTTGTACAGAATAATCACAAAGCTCTTTTGTTGCATGAGGTCCTGATTTTTTTTTTCCTTTTTATAACTTTATAGCAGCGGTTTGCTAGCTATGGTTACATTTATTGATTTATTTATTTGATTGCTGTTTTAATGTTGTACCCAAGAAATTACTGCAAGAACAAAACAGAATGAACTAAATTTTCCAACCTGATGGACCTTCTGCTAACTGCTTCTGAGTACTGGATTTCTCCTCTGTGAGGGAGACAGCCGACTCCATGTCTGTCACTCTGCTCGACAAGAAAGTAATGTACATAAATGGCTATCCAATGTACGTCCCATGACTCGAGTAAGAAACATTTATCTACCACTGACTTTTTCCCATTTTTGTATGTTCACTTATTTGAGTGTTTCATTGTAAACTCAAGAAAATTTTCTGTGATAGCTTATATCAAGGTGGTCAGGTAGATGGACTCCACATATACCCATGTGTCTTGGCGTGTATGTGACAAACCTCAGATGTGAAGCTTACAATTGCTCAACCATTCACACATTGTGTCCAACACAGCTTCATCCACCAAGGTGTATAGTGATCTTTATGTATCTAATATCTGCACTAACAGCGGCTAAGGATCGACAAAACTGATCCAAGCATGGGGTTAATGACCTCTACTGGATTCCTGTTCAAACATTATGTATATGTGTCCACAGTTAAAACATTAACATTCTAATTTTGCAAGGAGAAGTTGCTACACACCTCTTGCCTTGCTGACCACAGGTTGCAAGCTTGGGAGGAGTGTCAGCTGCAGGAAATGAGTTGTTTGGTGTAGTAATGACCTCTGGTTTGTCTGAAAAACCGACAAAAATTAGTAAACACTTGTAAATTTGCCCCCCCCCCCCAAAAAAAAAAATTTACATGGAAAGGAAAAAAGAACTCTATTTGAAAACCCCAAATTTCTGAAATTAAAAGTGCAATGTACCCACTAATTCGTTTTGAAGGCAGAAAATACATTATGAGGCAGAAGTGAGGAAGGAGTCACAATACTTTGCCATCGAGAACATGTCAGATGTGTAATGTAAGGCAAAGGTGATTCAATGTCATTAAACAAGTGGTCAATCAAACACTATTCACACGTATCATCTTGATACAATGTATAAATACATAAATGGCAAATGGCAACAGATTCAACATACTAGTATTATACAAAAGGAGAAAAGCCAACCTTCACAAACAGGTTCCGGCTTTTCCTGAGTTACAGGTATGGTGTTTTCTTTCATTCCAAGCTTACTTTGTGACCTGGAAGAAGAAATTTACACATGAAACAGAATGGGACAGGAGAATCCAATCTACACAAAAGGGTTCAGATCGAAGTACAACACATGATTTTCTTCTGTGACATTGCAGTGCTTGTGTGTGTCCCATATCTGCTTTATTCACACATACACTGCAAAATGTGACATAATAGATAACCTGTAATAAAGGAGTTAAAAGTTTCAGACCACTTTTGTTACAGGCTGGAAAAAGTCTTACAAGTTCAGGATTAAATAAATTATATTACTGCATTTATACATCATACTTTACTTATCCTCTTGGTTTTTAATGCCAAATTAAAAAAAAAATTGTACTGCTGTCATGTTTATGGGTGTAAGGCACCTAATTGTCTAAAGTAAACACTGTTTTCCCAGATCCCTAACAAATCTCCTGACACAATGCCTGAGCCAAAAACAGCAAGAGATGGATTCAAACACACAACTTTCGGAGCTAAGGGCCTGAAAGTTGGAGCCAGCCAGCCAGCACAGGTTTCTTGGCACACATGTAATATACCACATATGCGTGTTAGATTGCCAAGGTGTAAAACAATCTAATCAAACAATATCACATTGCTGATCAGAGTGCAGTCCTACCTAAGTCCTTTCCTCTTGGTATGTTTCTCGTAAGCCTCTAGCTTTGCCAGCAGCCTCTTATTCTCCTTCTGCAGACGGTTATTCTGTGATTGTAGGATATATATGGAGTCACTGTCGACAATGCCACTGCGACCAGCATACAGCACCTCAGGCACAGACGTGTCAGAAGCTGCACTGTCCTCCACAGAGTGTGAGACAGAGGAGGTGGCTGACGGCTTCCTTTCGTTCTCCTTCAGGAAACAAATTGCTGGTGGGAAAAATGATACAGTCATAACAGAAGCAAGCCAAATGTCAACACTGAAGCCAGAATTTCATAAGCATAGGTATTTCTCGTAGTAGGAAAGGCCTTTACCCATGACAGAAAAGGCACACTTTCCATGACAGGAAAGGCAGTGTACCCATGATAGGAAATAGTTCTTATTTACATGTATCTGACAGAATTTATATCCCATTCACGGTCATTGCGCTTTCATGTGTATCGCACAGGTCAGTTTTACAGGTGAAGAAAAGCAGGTAGACAGAGGAAGCTATCCCACCTTAGGCTAGCAGAGGCACCACAAAGAATTTAACCTATAGCAAAAAGCAGAGCTACGAATTTGTGTCAATTCGACTGGATTCACTGTCCTCTAGGAGCACTATGATAATTAAGATTCATCCCCTGTACACATACACCCTTGTTGAACTCACTGTCATTGGCGGATACTTGTTCATTCAGACGTCTCATCTCTTGTTTTAGGAAGGTGATATGATTATTTTTCTGATCCACCGTCTCCGTCAGAGAGGCAATCCTACAATTATAAATTACAGCCTGTTTTTAGTAACAATTAAACAGGATAATTCAGGGCTTTCAACTGCAGACAGAGGAGGGAGCGAACACTAAATTACATCTTCATGCAACACTGTGAGGGAAAACACACCAAAATGCATCCAATGTTAAGCACCTGGCCAAAACATACCTTTTCTCATACTGTTTAGGCAGCATCTTCAAATCACTCTCTAAACCAAACACTTTCATTTTCATCTGAGCCAACTCCTCCAGCTGAGCTTGACTAGTGGATGGTATGGATGATTTCTCACGCAGTGCAGTTATTTCCTCTGCAAAAAGACACCATATCATAACAGTAGAACCGTCCATGTCCTATTCTGTATCCTGAGAACTACTATGCTAGAGGGTTCATGCAAAATTTATCAAATTTGGAATATCAGAATGTGTGAGTCTTTATCACATTTTGTCACAACACATACAAGGCCAAATTGCACATCACTGATGTTTTTCATATATACCTTGTGTACTACATAACATCACAGACGGATTCATTAAAATTTATTACAAATGGCTTTAAAGAGACAAACTTGCCATTTCAAGGAATTCCAAATGATAAAAAACACAGGAACAAATAAAATCATTGCTCTTAATGTTAGGTAAATAGAGTGAAACACAACATCAGAGTAGGGCCAATGCGCCAATTTTATCATGGGATGGCATACATAACATAAAAACAAACAGGATTAGATCTGGATTTTGTTTTTGGGTGGGTTTGGGTGTCAATCTATCAGTAGTTTTATCCAAATATGAATCCTGCCATGTTCAAAGATAACCAAGTAGCCTTACAGTACTATAAAACAGCGACATTATTTTGCATTGGAATGTCACTCTGTAATTGTAACGACGTAAGTACAAAATTTAGTGTTAGCTACAGATTGAATGTCTACATGTACAATTTAAGTGAAGTTTGATACTTGTGGCCCACCTTTCAGCTTTCCTATTTCCTCTTCATGGGACATGATTCTAGTATCTGCTTCCTACAAGAGACATGTCAAAAACTGTGAAGTTTTGAGAAATATTCAACCATGTAAGCCAACTTTACCTCCACTTTTCCCAAGCGTACATGTAACCGATCACATGATGTGTTGGCCAAAACTATTCACTCTTTGTAAACATAAACAAACAGATGCACTGAATGCCTCAAAAAGTCTAGGGTAAGTTAGGAATAAAAAGTCACAGTAGATTTTAGCAGCCATTAAATTGAAGGTACAACAGACATGGACATCAGTCCACCTTACACAGTCAAAAATGCCTTACCGCTTGCAACTCCATCCTCATTTGAATCACTTTTTTCAACTTTTCGTTTTCTTTTTGCAAGTCTCGTAGCTACAAGAAAAAACGGCAAGATCAGTTACTCAAGTATGTCCAAAATGTAATATGCAGGGCACAGTTGTTCAAAAGTGTAATAGAACTTTATTTCAGTATTAACTTTAGTACAGACTAAAGTACTTTGTATTGGGAAGAGACTGGTATTAAGATTTAAGTCTGGATTAACTTAAATTACCACTTAAAAATAGTAGCCCTATTAAAAAGTTGTTAAAAACGACTGGCCCCTGAGATTTAAATATCTGAAAAAAAAAACTGCACTTATTTTCAAGATGAGCAGAAAACTTGACTCATGGACCAACCGAAAAAGTCATAACTATATACAAGTTCCCGTCATCAACAAGAGGTCATAATGAAGAACTTATCTGTTCTGGTGAGTCCTTTGTCCTCAATGTTAAATACTAATCTTTTTGATTATTAAATATGCCAGTGTTGACTTCCACCATAACTCTTACAGAACTTTGGACACATAACCTATTTAAATAGTCAAATCACAGTGTCAGGCAAGCCAGCATGAGAGCACATTTCCAGGTTACATGTCATCAGACATGAAGGACATGGACAGACAATAGCTTATCTATATACATATCCCTCAAATCATAACACCCAAACACACAGGAGGGCCATGAAATAACAGTTACCTCCATTTTCAATTTCATTTCCTCCACTGGTTTCTGAAAGAAATATAAGTACGCCATACGTTACTTCAACTAGATCAGCACTGCTGGCCATTTGCAGGAATATAAGCTTACTTAAGTCTTACGCAAATAGTTTAAGGTTGTGCACAGTTATCAGAGTTCAGTACAAACATGTTATAAAAAAATCATTCAAAATTTCAGCTTAACTTTAGGGCAGACTGAAAATGAGAATTATGACTTAAATAGGCATTCAAAAACTGGTGAGCAAGGATGTAAAGCTATAAATGTCCTTCCTCCTGATGAGTCAATTCATGGTGCACCCAATCAGAAAAGCTAAGGTAGTAAACTTCCTTGGTATTTTAACCATTACTTTGATTGGTAAGACAATTTTTTTCAATGCTTTATGAATTCAAAATTGGAAACCAAAAATTTGTTTCCTAAACAAAGTATGAAAACCATAACTTGGACAAGGGACTGCTGCACATGGTTTCTGCATGGCAAGGATACCGATATATGGTAGTCTCCACAACTGCCTTTAGAAACAACACATCAAGAACATAATACCTGTCTATTGAGGTAGGACATCATCTTCTGTATGTTTGAATCTTTTACTTCACAATCTGCCTTTGCTTTGTCCAGTGCTTTTGTTTTTTCCTCTAACTTATCTGTAAGTAATAATTTCATAAAGCATAATACTATGGTAGATTACTTAATCATTTTGATTGTTGTCAGTTAACATGAAAAATAATAGCTAAACTGAGAAGAATGAAAACAGATCTGATATACTTCAACCTTTGCCTGCATGCACTCTGTAGAAACTCACTGTCATTGGCCAACACTTGTTCATTCAGACGTTGCATCTCTTCTTTTTAATGAGGTAATTTCATTATTTTTCTGATCCACTGTCTCCATCAATGAAGTTATTCTACAATTAGAAAAAAATACCATGGTGTTTTTGTCAGCCATTCAAAATTATATTACAAAGTTTTCAAATTGAGACGGACAAGGGGGTGGACACTAAACAGATTGTACATCTAATATGGAAGTTATGTGATGACATTTTCAATATTATATATACCTGCCCATGCCAAAATGCACTGATTTGCCCTCAGGTGCCGCAAAGCAATGTTATAGCCCAAAGGGACTTCACCATAATGTCACTAATAACATGCTTTACAGTAGAGGAACAATGTTCATTGTATCCAAACTAGGCCCACCAACCAGTACTGACAACTGACATGTTTTGACAGCCTCCAGCTTGTGAAAGTTGAAAACTCTGATGCCCAGAACTGGAAATGATCATGACCATTTTCAAATTATTTATGTATCCATAGTTTTATTGTATGTCAAGCATGCAGATGCAGTCAGCTCTCATATAAAATGATCTGATAATGCTACATCTGTAACAGGCTTCTGCAAAACTTATACTGCTACTCATACAGTTTAAGTAGCATCCACAATTCATTCTGTAATTTAAGCACTTGCCTTCTCATCTGTGACAGCTCCCCCATCTGAGTCTGATCAGTGGACTGTGTAGATGATTGCTCACGCAAATTAGTTATTTCATCTGCAAATACAAAGGCCAAATATCAGCCATGTCAGGAAAGTAGAGCTGCCCATGTCCTAGTTTCTATCCTGGGAAAATACATGTACTACAGGTTTCAAAGTTACAGGCTAAGCTTCCTTTGTCACTACATGTAGGTGTTTATCCCTTGTAGTTATGTGGCTCACCCTTGTAGTTATGTGGCTTATCAAGATACAGGATACATACCAACATAGACTGAGTAATGCTTCAAAATGTCCTCATGTCCAAACTTTGCCACCCACACACACACACACACAAAAAAAATACATAAATATAATTGCCTCTCAAGTTCTGGATGAGAGTTTATTGGCTACAGACTAATGTGTATATCAACTTTAGAAAAATTATGTCAGTGACATTAAATACTTGTGACTCACCTTTCAGCTTTTCTATTTCCTCCTCACGGGACATGATTGTAGTATCTGCATCCTACAAGAGACATGTCACACTTAAAATTATTAAATTCTGACAAAAATTCAACCAAGTATAAAGCCAATATGATCTTCATGTATTTTTGTTTTTGCTCAATGACACTTGCAGCCTATCATCCACCGAAATGGTTCAAACAATGCACTTAACCTACATGCAAGAATAAAGTTCTTCCTGCAACCTACGGATGGTCGTGGGTTCCCCCCCCCCCCCCCCCACCAGCTGTGCCCGGTTTCCTCCTGCCATAATGCTGGCTGCTGTAGTATACGTGAAATATTCTTGAGGTACGGCATAAAATACCAATCAAATAAATAAATAAACTTCAGACTTACTGCATGTCCAACATGCTAAGTAGTGTTGATATCCATGTTTCTCTTCATGTACCAGGTTGCAAGTAGTAAGTCACGGCAGATTTTATCTGCCATAATAATGAAGCCAACCAGATACAGGCATTAATGGACTTGAATGTGGATATATACCAATCAGCTTAGTACAGTCAAAACTCTCTTACTGCTTGCAATTCCATCCCCATTTGGATCCTTTTTTTCAGCTTCTCATTTTCTTTTTGCAAGTCTCGCAGCTAAAAGGAAAATCAGTAAACCAATTATAACTTATTTATTTAGCGCATTACGAGGATTTCCATTTTAGAGGAAGGAGGCATTTGTCCACCATGCTACCAGAGATTCCATGTTATTTCATTGTGTCTTATATTTTACCTTTGCTATCAAGATTAATTTAATTAGGGTGTTTCATCTCAACATTAAGAATGCTTCACTTGTATGCCCATGGACAGATTAAGTGCACCAGAACTCTAGCAGACTACAGCGCACACAACCTCTTTGAATATTCTAATCAGTGTTAAATATAAAGCTAGCTCCATGCCTTCCCAGGTTAACGAGCCCTGAGATGAAGTACCCTGACAGGCAATGCCTTATTTACATGTAGGGGCCTCCGTGGCTCAGTTGGTTAGCGCACCAGCACAGCGTATTGACCAAGGAGTCTCTCACCAATGCGGTCGCTGTGAGTTCAAGTCCAGCTCATGCCTGGCTTCCTCTCTGGCCGTAAGTGGAAGGTCTGCCGGCAACCTGCGGATGGTGGTGGGTTTCCCCCCGGGCTCTGCCCGGTTTCCTCCCACCATAATGCTGGCCGCCGTCGTATAAGTGAAATTTTCTTGAGTACGGCGTAAAATACCAATCAAATAAATAAATATTTACATATATATATTATAACACTAATCCCATCACAGACACAAGTGTCCTAAAACAGAATGTAAACATTACCTCCATTTTCAACTTCATTTCCTCCATAGGTTTCTGAAAGAAAATACTGAAGTGTTACCGGGAATATATACTTAGTTTATGAATTTCATTTATAAAGTTTCCAGGTGATCAGAGTTCAGTATGAACACAATGACATAATGACTAAAATCAGCAAGATTCATAAAACTAGAGGGCCTTTTCCCTGATGAAATATATTCTATTCACAATGCACTAACTCAAAAAATGTCAAATGATGGGAAAATCCATGACCCGTTCTTGACACCTTTATCACCATTTTGATAATGACATTATAAACAAATAATATTTTCAATGCTTCACAACTTCAACCTTGCAAGAAAAAAAATCTCTCTTTATGGAAAGATAGGCCTTTTCAACAAAGCCAGTTCTGAAAATTTGATTTAAAACACAACACAGATATGAATAAATGGTGATCATAAATATGAATAATTCTACATAGAAACAATCTGTAATTAACCCTACCTGTCCATTGAGGTAGGACATCATCTTCTGTAAGTTTGACTCCTTTGCTTCACAATCTGCCTTGGCTTTGTCCAGTGCCTGTGTCTTTTCCTCTAGCTGATCTTTCAGTGTGTTGCATGTATGCTGTAGGCTGGTCACCTCTTCTCTCAGCTCGTCCAAGGCTGCTTCCTTTTCTGATAATTTTGCTTGCAGATCTCCATCCTGTGCTTTCTGATTGGCTTGCTGCTTGGCTTTGTACAGCTCATCCCTGAGGCGGCCAACTTCAGTCTCTAGCTCAGCTTTCTCATAACCCTGTGGGGCAGACTTCAACTTCTCATTTTCAGCCTGCGCTTTGGTGAGCTTGGCTTGTAGATGATTTTTATTCTGTCTCAAGTCCTCAAGAAGAGACATGATGTGTGAAAGCTGGTTCTGAAGATAATTCTTTTCTGATTGTGTCTTGCTCAGATTATCCAGCTGACTTTTTAGTTGATCTTTTTCACGAACAGCAGCTTTTAATTCTTCTTGCAGCTTAGAGCACTCTGTACGACTCTCTCGAAGTAAGCCTTCGAGATGAGACTCTTCCTTTGATCTCCCCAAAATTCCTTGCTGAAGTTTTTCGAGTTCCTGTCGCAACATTGAGCTAGACTCAACATGCATGGCCTCAACTTTACCTTGATTTGATTTGAGTTCTTCCTCTACTTTTCTTTTCTCAGCTTCTAAATCTTTGCCTTTCTCCTTCTCGATGGTTATCTGACTTTCAAGTTGTGCACACTTTTCAGAGAGTGTCTGCACTTTCTGCTGAGCAAGCTCAAAGTTTGCAACAATTCTGTTATACTGTTTGTCCTGTGCTCTTTCCTTTGCTACATGCTCTTCTAATTTTCCTTGGGTCTGTTCCAAAGATTTTCTTAATGTTTCTAATTCCATCACAGCTTTATCATATTTTCTCCTAAGCTCACTTTCAAGAGCTTCAAAACCTTTTTCCATGGATTTAATTTCCATTTTTTTATCCTCCAGCTCTTTGCTTTTAATTTCAATCTCTGAACTCATTTTTGTGATCATCATATCTTTTGAAGACAAATCTTCTGTGAGCTCTGAATATTTTTCGTACAGCATGTTGTATTCTATCCGCTTAGCATCCAGCTTGGCTTGTATTTCTTTCAGCTGATTCTCAGCTAGTAACAATAGCGATGCCTTTTTCTCAATTTCTTCCTGAAGACCCGTTACAAAGGTGCCCTGTTCTTGAAGTGCAGAGGACTTTTCCTGCTCATACTTTTGCTGCAAGTTTTCCAGCTGGTCCTTTGTTGAAGCAAGGTTTTCGCTAATTTCTGTCTTCAACAACTCAGCAGATTGTAGCAATTGCTGAAGATCAGCCTCTTTTTGCAGAAGATCATTGTATTTTTCTAAAAGTACTTCATGTTTGCTGTTCAAATCATTTTGTTTCCTTACACTTTCTACAACCTCTTCTTCAGCCTTTGCCAGAGCAGAATTCCTCTCACATAGCTCCAGCTTGAGCTTCTCAACCTGATCAATAAGAGAATTTCTCTCTTCTTTAACTGACTGTTCTGTTTCATATGTTGATCTTAAATCAACCAATTTCTTTGAGTTCTCTAGCAATTCTAACTCCGCCTTCTCCATTTGTTCTGCATGTCTTTTAAGAGATTCCTCATGCTCATGTTGAAGGCCTGTGAAATTTTGTGTGACATCTTGTAGTTCCTTCTCCAGTTTTTGTACAGTGTCTGCTTTTGCTGTCAGCTCAGTTTGTTGACCATTTATGGTTTCCTTCAGAGATACCAGCTGTTGTTCTTTTTCTGACACCATCTCCTTACACTCACAGAGTTCAGTTTTTGTACTGTTCAAAGCACAATCTTTCTCAATCATTTCACATTTGAGTTTATCAATTATCTCTTGATAAGTCACTTTCTCAGCCATGTAGCCTTCTCTTGAGGGGACATCTTGAAACGTCACAAGCTCATCATAACGACTTTGCAAATCTTTTAACTTCTCATTACAATCTTCAAAATCAACTTTAGCAGTTTCTAGTGCTGCAGCCATTTCAGAAGACTCGGATGTTAGCTTGCACTTAAGTGATGATAGGGCCTCATCATGTTGAGCTTTTAGTACTGACAACTGTTCATGGCTGACTTGTAGATCTGACTTCGCTATATCCAAAGCTTTTCTGAGCTCAGATATATTGGTAGTACCTTCCAAAGCAGACATTTCATGAATACTCTGAAGTTCATCAAACTGGGCTTGTAATGTGGACAATTTTTCATCCCTGGCTTGCAGGTCTCTTGTGGCTTTATTCAATGCTTCCCTTAGTTCAGAAGTTTCAACATCTGTTGAAGTTTCTTTGGATTCATAAAGCCTTTGAAGTTCATCATACTGTAACTGTAAGGTGGACAGTTTTTCACTGGCGACTTGTAAATTGGCCATGGCCTCTGTCTTGTCAAGTACATTAGACGATGCATCCATTGTGGCTACCAGTGTTTGATGAAGAGTCTGAAGTTCATCATACTGAGATTGTAAAGTTGACAGTTTTTCATTGCTGGCTTGTAAATCAGCCATCGCTTTATCCAAAGCCTCTGTCATTCCAAACTCAGAAGAAGACACCTCCATTGATGTTACTACTGCTTGATGAAGGGTTTGAAGTTCATCATACTGGGACTGCAAGGCTGTCAACTTTTCATTGCTGGCTTGAAAATCGGCTGTGGTTTTATTCAATGCCATCTTCAGCTCAGATATATCCGCGGAATCTTCTGCTTGAGGCTCCTGACGGTTGTGATGGGGTAGCAGTTCATCATACTGGGACTGCAAGGCTGTCAACTTTTCATAGCTGGCTTGTAAATCAGCTGTGGCTTTATTCAATGCCATCTTCAGCTCGGATATATCCGAGGAATCTTCTGCTTGAGGCTCCTGACTGTTGCGATGGGATAGCAGTTCATCATACTGGGACTGCAAGGCTGTCAACTTTTCATCGCTGGCTTGTACATCGGCTGTGGCTTTATTCAATGCCATTTTCAGCTCGGATATATCCGAGGAATCTTCTACTTGAGGCTCCTGACTGTTGCGATGGGATAGCAGTTCATCATACTGGGACTGCAAGGCTGTCAACTTTTCATTGCTGGCTTGTAAATCGGCTGTGGCTTTATTCAATGCCATCTTTAGCTCAGATATATCCGAAGAATCTTCTACTTGAGGCTCCTGACTGTTGCGATGGGATAGCAGTTCATCATACTGGGACTGCAAGGCTGTCAACTTTTCATTGCTGGCTTGTAAATCGGCTGTGGCTTTATTCAATGCCATCTTTAGCTCAGATATATCCGCGGAATCTTCTGCTTGAGGCTCCCGACTGTTGTGATGGGATAGCAGTTCATCATACTGGGCCTGCAAGGCTGTCAACTTTTCATTGCTGGCTTGTAAATCGGCTGTGGTTTTATTCAATGCCATCTTCAGCTCGGATATATCCAAGGAATCTTCTGCTTGAGGCTCCTGACTGTTGCGATGGGATAGCAGTTCATCATACTGGGACTGCAAGGCTGTCAACTTTTCATTGCTGGCTTGTAAATCGGCTGTGGCTTTATTCAATGCCATCTTTAGCTCAGATATATCTGAGGAATCTTCTACTTGAGGCTCCTGACTGTTGTGATGGGATAGCAGTTCATCATACTGGGCCTGCAAGGCTGTCAACTTTTCATTGCTGGCTTGTAAATCGGCTGTGGCTTTATTCAATGCCATCTTTAGCTCAGATATATCCACGGAATCTTCTGCTTGAAGCTCCTGACTGTTGTGATGGGATAGCAGTTCATCATACTGGGCCTGCAAGGCTGTCAACTTTTCATTGCTGGCTTGTAAATCGGCTGTGGCTTTATTCAATGCCATCTTTAGCTCAGATATATCCGCGGAATCTTCTACTTGAGGCTCCTGACTGTTGTGATGGGATAGCAGTTCATCATACTGGGACTGCAAGGCTGTCAACTTTTCATTGCTGGCTTGTAAATCGGCTGTGGCTTTATTCAATGCCATCTTTAGCTCAGATATATCTGAGGAATCTTCTACTTGAGGCTCCTGACTGTTGTGATGGGATAGCAGTTCATCATACTGGGACTGCAAGGCTGTCAACTTTTCATTGCTGGCTTGTAAATCGGCTGTGGTTTTATTCAATGCCATCTTTACCTCAGATATATCCGAGGAATCTTCTACTTGAGACTCCTGACTGTTGTGATGGGATAGCAGTTCATCATACTGGGCCTGCAAGGCTGTCAACTTTTCATTGCTGGCTTGTAAATCGGCTGTGGTTTTATTCAATGCCATCTTCAGCTTGGACATATCCGAGGAATCTTCTGCTTGAGGCTCCTGACTGTTGTGATGGGATAGCAGTTCATCATACTGGGACTGCAAGGCTGTCAACTTTTCATTGCTGGCTTGTAAATCGGCTGTGGTTTTATTCAATGCCATCTTCAGCTCGGATATATCCGAGGAATCTTCTGCTTGAGGCTCCCGACTGTTGTGATGGGATAGCAGTTCATCATACTGGGACTGCAAGGCTGTCAACTTTTCATTGCTGGCTTGTAAATCGGCTGTGGTTTTATTCAATGCCATCTTTAGCTCAGATATATCCGAGGAATCTTCTGCTTGAGGCTCCTGACTGTTGTGATGGGATAGCAGTTCATCATACTGGGACTGCAAGGCTGTCGACTTTTCATTGCTGGCTTGTAAATCGGCTGTGGTTTTATTCAATGCCATCTTCAGCTCGGATATATCCAAGGAATCTTCTGCTTGAGGCTCCTGACTGTTGTGATGGGATAGCAGTTCATCATACTGGGCCTGCAAGGCTGTCAACTTTTCATTGCTGGCTTGTAAATCGGCTGTGGTTTTATTCAATGCCATCTTCAGCTCAGATATATCCGAGGAATCTTCTGCTTGAGGCTCCTGACTGTTGTGATGGGATAGCAGTTCATCATACTGGGACTGCAAGGCTGTCAACTTTTCACTGCTGGCTTGTAAATCGGCTGTGGCTTTATTCAATGCCATCTTCAGCTCGGATATATCCGAGGAATCTTCTGCTTGGGGCTTCTGACTGTTGTGATGGGATAGCAGTTCATCATACTGGGACTGCAAGGCTGTCAACTTTTCATTGCTGGCTTGTAAATCGGCTGTGGTTTTATTCAATGCCATCTTTAGCTCGGATATATCCGAGGAATCTTCCACCTGAGGCTCCTGACTGTTGTGATGGGATAGCAGTTCATCATACTGGGCCTGCAAGGCTGTCAACTTCTCATTGCTGGCTTGTAAATCGGCTGTGGTTTTATTCAATGCCATCTTTAGCTCAGATATATCCGAAGAATCTTCTACTTGAGGCTCCTGACTGTTGTGATGGGATAGCAGTTCATCATACTGGGACTGCAAGGCTGTCAACTTTTCATTGCTGGCTTGTAAATCAGCTGTGACATTGTTCAAAGCCACTGTCAAGTCAGGTGCACTACCTACCACTGTCTGACAACTCGTATGATTGGCTTGCAGATCTGCTGTAGCTTTATCAAGTGCTTTAGTGGTCTTAGCCTCATGCTGTTCTTCGGTGACCTGAATATCTGACAGATTTGGCTCTTTTGAGTGCAAAGCATCTGTTAAGGACACATGCTGTTTTGTTTGTGATGTCTCACAGAGATGCACAGTACCACACTTCGCCTGAAGATGCTCATTTTCAGTCTTCAAAGCTGCCACTGTGCTTTGGCTTTCTTGCAACAGGCAATTTGCTTTCTCCAGTGCATCAACAGCTTCAGCCAGTTCTATTTGCTTCATATGGATGACTTTTCTAAGAGTAGTTATCTCCACATCAAGGGATGTGTCAGAGTTTTCACAAGTTTCTCCTTTGCAAACATATTCTGTTACAAATTCTCTCTCTGTTTGTTCAATTCCAGACTTTGCAGTCAGTTCTAAAGAGGATTGGTTATCATCCATATGTTCATTTCCCTCATCCAAGACAAAATTTTGGTAATGCACCTTTATTTTTTTTTCACTGGTCAAAAGATGACCATGCTGGGCCATAAGATCATCATATTTTGCTTGGAGAGTGGCTAACTTTGCATACACCTCTGCAAGCTCTGACTGAGATTGGCTCAACTCTTCCTCTGCATAAGCCACTACCTCTTGTCCACTATCTGTGACAGAAATATCTTCATGAGATTTCTGCAAACTTCCCTGTGGTTCAGGTGAACCTTGTTGATTACCTTCACTAACAAGCACTGTCTCTGTTTGTACAGACAACTCCTTGGTTAGGATGGGCTTTTCTGCCTTCATCGATGTTGAACTCGACAAATCCTCTTCCACATTTTCATCACTTCCATCTTGAGTATGAACACTTTCCAAAGTTGCAATTCTTTCATTAGCAATCTGGAGCTCAGCTTTTGCTTTTTCTAACTCAGTGTAAACTTTCTCCAAGTCGTGTTCATGCGGAAGCTGTTTGGATGCGTATGTGTCATCAGATACATGACTTTTCTCGGACAACTTCTCCAAAAGATCAGAATATTTTTGTTTCAAGTCATTCAGAGCAGCCCTACTCTTGATCAGTTCAGTTTCAGCTTTTTCAACAGCAACATACAAGTCCAAAAGTTCTGACTGCTGCTTTTCAACAGTGTCCTTCAGGCCTGCAACTTCACTGTCATCTAACTGTGTGGTGTTCAATTCTGACTTTGCATCTATCTGCTCAGGTGCTAAGGGTTTCTTGTTGCTGTCCATATCCTCTGTAAAATCATCAAGCTGATTCCAGTCAAGCTTCAGCGATTTATCCTCAAAAGGCATGTCTGCATTAGTTCCAGGGAATTGCTTGTGCCTTGACAGAAGATCTTCATAGACTTTGGTCAGAGAACTAATTTCCTTCTCTTTTTCCAGAATGGTGTCTTTTGATTCTTCAAGAGAAGCAGTCATTTCTGTAGTAAGTGCTTCCTGTTCTTGCAATGTTTTTCTGAGGTATGCCAGTTCTGAATCACTACTGGATTCTTCAGCCAGGAAGGGCTGTGCTACAAACACAGTGCAGTGAGTCTTGACATCATGAGATTCATCTGAATCACTTGATGTCTTTTCTGATTCACATGATTCTACATGGACTAGATTTTTAAGTTCTTGAAATTCTTCTTTCTTGTCATTTACAGATTTCTCTGGGTCAGCCACACACTGAGATTCTTCACTTTCATTCTTGTCCATCGGCTGTGTTTTCAATAATGCTTCATATTCCTCCACAAGAGAATCAAACTTCTTGTTAGATTCTATTAGCTCTACTTCTTTTCTCTTGACGTCATTATTTAGTTCCTCCAAAGACTTCCCCTTTTCAGCAATAAGTTGTTTTAGTCTGTCAGCTTCTGTAATTGATTCGTTCTCTTGCTGCTCAGTACAATCCATCTCAAATTTATCTATCCCACTGAAAGAAGAGTTAGCATGTTCTTCAGTGTCCTTTGATTTTAAAGGACAGTTCAGCACATCAATTTTCCCTGTCAATTTGTTTCTTTCTTCGTCTCTCTTCAAAATTAACAGATACTTAGTCTCAAGGTCTGTATAGTCTTGTCTCTGTTTGTCCAATTCCTCTGAACCAGCTGTCAGCTTATCCTGAACTTTGTTTAACATTTCAGACAAGGTCTGAATTTTATCCTCCTGCTGCAAAATTGTTTCTTTCAAAGTAGATGCTTTCTCACCTGGCTTCTCGGTATCATTCAAATGCTTCTCAGGATCTAAAGATTCTGTCAGTTTCTTGATCTTCTCGTTCAGTCTGTCCTCCTCTTCCGTAGCAGCTATCAACCTTTCTTCCAGATCTGTGTACTTCTCCAAAAGAATTTCATTTTCCTCAGTCAAGTTTTCAACCTTTTCTAAAGTCTGCTTCAACTCTTCTTTTCCTGAAATGATGGATGCTGTTTTCTCCTGTAATTCTCTCTGCAGTTTTATAACATTGGCAGAAGGAGAGCTATTGTGTGGAGAAGACGCCTCAATTTCGCTGTTCTTGACAAGTTCATTATTTTCAGTTGAAGATGTATGACAACTTTGTAGTTTTTCAAGCATTTGTGACTTCTCCGCAATTTCCTTCTTCGCACTGTTCAGCTCCTCAGCCAGTTTAAAGCACTCGTCCTGAGAATCTAACAGATCACTAGATAACTCCTTCACGCTTTCCTTCAGGTCGGCCAACTCTGCCATCAATGTAGAGCATTCATTGGTCTTCTCTTGACATTCTTCTTCTGCTGTCTGTACCTACAACAAAAATTTACTTTTTGCAGTCAAATGTTCTGAACAATAAACTTTGGTTTTACTGAGATCAAAGTCTTAGTCACCTCCTCTCTCCCAAGTTAAAAGACAGGGCTAGGAAATAAGCCTTTTCATTTTGCTGATGTGACATGGGTTTCAATGTAATATCCTCAGATTTTTAAAATTTTCTCTGCTTACACTGGTGACTAGAAGGGTTAATAGGTGGTCTTAATCTTAACAGACACAGCAGAGACAATGAGATCTTGATCTGGCCATGGTCAAGAGCATATGGCAGCTACGTGTAGCTAGAGGAGCTTTAGACAGGTGAGCCTATGTTACCAAGGAGTGTCAATAGTGGGCTTACACAGGTCTGTTTATGAATATATGTAAGTGTAGAAAGAGCTTCTGCAATCACTAAAAATAACTTATTTCTTCAACCTTTTCACATGTGTAGAGGCAACTTTGAAGGCAACTTATTACCCTTATTCTTTCAATTGAGTTTATAATTTAGCCTTGGTAGGTTTGCCAACATCATGGCTTCAGTCTAGACAGTCAAAAAGGTCCCGAAACAACACCAGGTGAACACGTGAAAATGTTGAATAAACAGGGCAGAATAAGTTAAATAATCCAGTAATATCATACAGCTGCTCTGGCATCACTCAGTTGTTCCTTCAGCTCATCTCGTTCAGACACAACCCTGCAAAAACAAAACATAATTATAACAGAAAAGTTGTTGGCATAAAAATGTTGCACATTTTGGGTTTCTTATGTTTATTTTACTGAAAACTTGTTATTCTAGTAGGGCTAATGCTTGGTGAAATCTGGGTGTCAAATCATGCCCTACATGCACCTTCATCTTTAGTGTATTAGGTCAGACTTTCTCACTGGGTAACAGCAGACTGAGAGGTGAACATGTTGTCACACAGCTTCATATGGCTGGGTTATCTCTTTGGGCAGTGCTTCAGCACAAGCTTTAGCCTCCCAGGGATCATAAGCCTATCTCACACTTGTCATGGAAGGCTTCTCAGTTTCATCAGCAAACCTTTTGTTGAAGTATCCTCTTCGATTCCCGGAATTCAGTTTATGGGAGTAATTATGGGAAGTCAAATGAAAACTTTCCAATACAAGTACACTGACAGAAATACACAATAAAATACATTTTTGATGACACGAGGAGTGAGGAGTGTAGATGGACATAGAAACCTTAATATAATCTTTATAAACAAGGGTTACAAAGAATGCTCTCTATAGTGGACTTCGTTACAAATTTTATCATCACCAGTTTCAAAACCTACAAACACTGTTATCAGCAACTGACTACATATTGCTATATGTATTTTCTAGTGGGAAGTTTCCTTCCCACTGATCTCACCTATAGGGATGTTAGTTACTTCAAACCAAAACCTTCATAAACTGTGTCTCTGAGCTAAGCAAAATTGCTTGACCTGATGTTAGTAAAAACATTTAAATTACTAAAACCTTAACTCAAGACATCACCCATGGTTATCACTTAGTCAGGGGCTTCATTAAGTGGTAACGAGCTACTTGTAGCTTGCTACAGTACTTCTGTAGAAAATACAGCAGCTGGCTTCCTCATTTAATTCTCAGTCAAGTAGCTGGCTACTTTTCTGAATGTAAAACAATTACAATTGAGTTGCCCTACTGTAACAGAAATTTTCTCTGTATACAAATAATAAATTGTCATGTCCCACTTCTACTTACACGGACACCTCCAAATTGCTGTCATGTCCCACTGCTACATACATAGACACATCCACATTGCCCTAATGTCCCACTGTTACTTACATGGGCACACCCAGAATGCCGTCATGTCCCACTGCTGCATACAGACACATCCACATTCCCCTCATGTCCCACTGTTACTTACACGGGCACGCCCAAATTGCCGTCACGTCCCACTGCTACTTACATAAACACATCCGCATTGCCCTCATGTCCCAGTGGTACTTACACGGACACACTCAGATTGTCTTCATATCCCACTGTTACTTACACAGATACACCCAGACTGCCGTCATGTCCCACTGTTACTTACACAGTCACACCCAGATTGCCGTCATGTTCCACTGCTACTTACACGGACACACTCAGATTGCCGTCATATCCCACTGTTACTTACACAGATACACCCAGACTGCCGTCATGTCCCACGGTTAGTTACACGGACACACCCAGATTGATGTCATGTCCCACTGCTACTTACACGGACACACCCATATTGCCGTCATGTCCGACTGCTACTTACACAGACACACCCAGATTGCTGTCATGTCCCACTGTCACTTACACAGACACACCCAGATTGCCGTCATGTCCGACTGCTATTAACACAGACACACCCAGATTGCCGTCATGTCCCACTGCTATTAACACGGACACATCCAGATTGCCGTCAAGTCCCAATGATACTTACACAGACACATCCAGGTTGCCGACCTTCTCCTGAAGCTCAGCCAGCTGGTGTAGCAGAGGGTCATTCTTCTTGATGAGCCCACCACCAGAGCTTTTCATCTGCTCAAGCTGTCGGATTTCTTCATATGCTGTCTGGAGTTCTACACGCAGGTTTTTCTGTAATTTCTCACTTTTTTCTTTCTCATGTTCCATCAAATAATCAAAATCAGCTTTTTCTTTACTTAATTGATCAAGCTGTTTCTTGGTTTCAGCCTGTGACAAAATAGAAAAATTTATAAAGCTAATATCATTATATTTATTTACACACTACACAGGTCTTTTAAGTCGCCAGGAACATTGTTATTGATGTTTTCTTTAATTTATTTATTTATTTGATTGGTGTTTTACGCCGTACTCAAGAATATTTCACTTATACGACGGCGGCCGGCATTATGGTGGGAGGGAACCGGGCAGAGCCTGAGGGAAACCCACGACCATACGCAGATTGCTGGCAGACCTTCCCACTTATGGCCAGAAGCCAGTATGAGAGTAGTGAGAGTCGTTGTTCATTGACATTTAGATATAGAAATTTATGTGCATCTTCAGTACAAGCCTAGTTAATTCTGATGTGCATGATGAATATTTTACACATATCTAAGACGGTGTTATCATGTATTTACAGCCTGAACAGCCATCATGTGAATTAGTCTGTGAAGCAAACGGCAAAATAAAGAAAAGAGAATATTATGTCCAAGAATGACGGCAGAGTTTTTATCGGACATTCACTAACTTACAGGCTTCAAGATTTAATTTGTTTGTTTCATAACTGACTGATCAATGACCACACAAATCAGCCAATGCTTCGTTTGTGTTGTTCTCAGGTAATATAAGTGATAATTTTGCCCAGGTATGGAGTATCGTGATACTATTATATAGCGGCGGTGTACCACGGTACAGACCATATAGTCATATTTAAGGCAATACTCAAGTCTGACCTTCTCAAAATAGAGTATTGAAAGAATTCAGATGAAAAAGACAAAAGATGCATTGTGATTTGACATTTCGTTCATTTTAAACAATTTTCAAGGAATCTAAGCTCCCTACATTTTCCAGGTTGAACCCCTAAAATTGGCTTGGAGGGCTCAATCATTAAGTGTGACTCAAAGGATTGTTCAGATAATATGGGATCCATATGATAAGCAAATTTCACTTGGCCCTTACCAGCTGTTTCTCTAAATCCTTCACATGATCTCTTGATATGGCTAGTTCTTTTCTAGTTTCCATGACAACAGTTTCAGCATCTGTAGCATTTTTCTGCTGGATCAAAATTTCCTCTTCCAGTTTTTGGCAATTTTTGGAATCAGGAGATAATTTCTGTTTATATAAAAAAGCATGAGATAACAAATCAGTTTGAAAACTCATTCAACCACTATTGTTGATTGAGTGATTTACCATACAGAAAAATAAGAGCCCCCAGGCTTTGGTACATGTATGTAGAGTAAATATATTAGAATTGTTCACTGAAACAATAGCACTGAACCACCAAATTACATATGTATCTCTTTGGTTACTTTGTTTCATGTGGTAATGAAAAAAATCAACAAACTATCCAATACAAAGTAGGCTACAACAATAAATGAAATCTGGGGGCAGTCAACTTTTCTGCACAAAGTAACTATGCATAACAGTGTATTGTGGGAGAATTCTTACTGATACCTCTAAATATATGAATTAAGTATCAATGAATGCTAAAGTAGTTATTTTTATCGAGTGAACAATAAACAAACAAACAAACAAAAAATATCGAAATTGTTCTTTCTAAAACCATGTTAACCATAGATCCACGAGAAAAACTATAACAACTTGATGAGATCTTACTATTCGCTTTGCTTTTGGAGTTCGGAATTCTTTCTCATAGCGAGTGAATTCCTCCAGCTCTTTGAATTCTTGGTCTTTCTTGTCGAGATGGCAGGTAACTCTTATTAACTGGTCCTCCCTGAAAAAATAAACAGAACACATGTCTAAAAAATACTAAACATCCTCAAAATAAAATACATCATGAACTCACATTAGCCAACTAAGAAAAACATATTTGCTAAAAAGATGGGCAGATAACTTTCAAGATGTTGAAAGATGATCATTGTATTTGACAGGTGTTGCACACCAAAATATCATCAAAAATATTTCACTCATGGTTTATGGGTTAGGATGCCAGATTCTGAACATACTCCGCATGGGGATTCTGGCAGGGTTGAAATTGGAATGAAAACCATTACTCACAGACAACTTTAAAGTCTTAGATCATTTTCATCCCTTGGTCAGTGGCTCTTTCAACTTGAGATGATTTACATGACCTTGATGAATTGCACTGATATATATGAGTGGCATTCATCACATCAGATGAGCAACTTTCATCACTTACAGGTGAACAACTTCCATCACTTACAGGTGAACAACTTTCACCAATTGCAGGCAAATAACTTTCATCAGTTACAAATCAGTGACTTTAACAAATTACAGACAAATGCTTTTCTCAAGTTGGAAGTTAATTACTTTCATTTACAACTGAATATCTTCACAACTTACAGGTCACTGACTTTCACAACTTACAGGTCGGAGACTTTCTCTGATAGCTGTAGCACTTCCTGCTGGGCCTCCTGTAGATTTTTCTCCTTAATCTCTCTCTCAAACAACAGCTTCTCACAAATGTTCATTGACTGCTCTAGCTGAGATCTCAGGTCCTACATGCAGAAGATTAAAGAAACCATCTAACATACCATGCAGGGCTTAGTATCTACAGTTCCTGATTTCACTCACGGGGTTTTACATTCATTATTCAATGATATATAAATTCAGAGTTTCATTTCTAAGACAGTTCGAAAAGTCGTGAAAAATTGTCTAGAAAATTTTTCTTGGCCCCGAACCTGAAAACTAGCGACGATAGTCTGTCTTCACTAATAATGTCTCAGTAGATAGTACTTTCCTTTCACAAATGCGGCTGTTGCTTCAGTTGCTCAATTGTAATCCTAATTAAGGGTATTCACAAATGGTTCAAAAATATTTGCTACTTTCAAAGTGCAGGAAAAGCAAGTATTTACCTGATTGATGTTCAACATCAAACTGAAAACTCTTTCACCTGTACAACTCTGGACAGCTTTATGTGTGTGCTTAGGATTTAACGTCAGACTTAACAAATTTTCAGTGATATGACGGCAAAGGAATCCCTACAGGGCTCATACAGCCATATGAAAATGAAATTCAAGGAGTTTTCAAGCAGTTTTTTTGTCATTTTCAAGGCGAGTTTAAACGTACCATGGTCTATGCTTATAGTCTATTAGCAAATTATAGACTATAGTCTGAATTATAGATGCTTTAATTTGCATGCATGTATATTGAATAGTATGCTTACTTTTGCAAGAAATATCTGCCCTTCACCTCTGTAATGTGACACATTCTTTGACCCGGCCTTGGTTCAGTACAAAAAAATGAATGCCATATATCATGTTGCAGGGCTTCCTCTGGGTCAGTATTTTTTTTAGCCGGTCACTTTAACCACTCATCAGATTTTGTAGTAAATACTATTTTTCTTTAGTCATACTTTCTCAGTGGCCATGACTCTTGTAGGTCTTCTGTAATTCATTTTTATCTGCCTTGGTGTAGCCACTAGAATCAGTTTGGTCTCTTCCAGTTATATCTGGAGTTTATCAAACGTTACATTTTGAACAATTGCCCTCAAAATAATGGAACAATGCTTGGCAGCATGTTTTGGCTTTTTGAAAAAAAGAAATCAATCCTTTTTTCAACCTACCTGTAGGATTCTAGTAAAATGTAATTTCCTCTATCAGAAAAATTTATTACGAAATTAATTTGTAAATTCAGTTTATCTAAATCCAACATTATGATCAGTACATTGAAGTAACAGTCTGACAGAAGAAAACAAGATGGTGTACACATTTATGTAACGGCACATATTCTGAAACATTAAATAACCTTGGAATCAAAATTTCAGTGGAAGATTAACTAATGAGAATCATGGCATTTACAGGTATCCTTATCATTGCCTATTTGAAAAAAAAATTTCTCTTGATACTTTTTTTTTTTCAACTGGCAATGAAAGGCATCCCCTAAAATGCCATGATTCTCATTTGTTATTTAACAAAAATGATTTCAAGCGTTATTTAATGTAAGTCAACTTGCAACAATGCTGATTGCAGATTTCTGTCAAGCAATCGCAATACAACTTGTTGTTGTTTTGCCGAGATGAGGTTTGAAATGAAAGTAAGTGGATTATTTCCATAAGAAAAATTGAGAAAATCTGCTAAAAACCCCAGAAAACTCTCATGGTGCATTTTGTCAAACGCTTGTATTTTTTCTTAAGTAAATAACTTTGTCGCCAAAAACATTCGCATTTTTTAAAAATTTTATCGCCATTTCAAAAAATTGTTCTAAACTTGCAACAAAGGTGAGTGCCAGCGGAAGCCCTGATTATGGGAAAATATCAGCGAACTCCTGATTAACAGGCTCGGCGGTCAGCAGACAATATTTAATCTTGGGACAAACTAAGACTTTTTCAAGGAGTTTCCAAGAGTATTTGTCTTTTTTAAGGACTTTCAAGTACTTGAAAATGAAGCTGTATTTTTCAAGCACTTTCAAGGACTGTGCGCACCCTGCCCTAGAGTGCATGTAGGTGTAATGTACCTCCTTGTTGCAAGACGGATTTCCATCACTCTTTTATCTAGCGCTGCTTCACTGAGGCGACTTACCAAAGGCAAGTAAGTCATCCCACCCTATTACAAGCTATTACACTGTGATACAGATCAACCAGTCGTTGCACAATCCCCTTAATGCTGCATGCCAAGCAAGGAAGCCACAACTTCCTTTTTTAAGGTCTTAGGTGTGATCGCACCCAGGATTGACTCTGGACCTACCAACCCCGAAGTGGGCGCTCTACCAGCTGAGCCATCGGGGCCGGTTTTACGTGTTGAGGAAACTGTGCCTTTGCTAAACCACTAACCCCTGGCAAGCTCAGCAAATCAACAGACAAACAAAGTGATTTCTACAAAGACTGGATTATCACACACCAAATCATTTCTACCACCATCTACAAGACAATCACCTCAAATTCTTGCTCCGAATGGTCACTTGGTCTGTAAAATACACAAACAAAAATAATCATACATGTGCATAAAATGAGATTTCAAACATTCATATATGCACAATATCATTATGCTTTCATTAATATTTCACTGAGATGGGTAAATGTATCTTAATACTATTAATCACTGAAAACTGTAGTATGTGAGGCTTGTTGTGTGATATAGGCAATCACCCAGGAAGCTCAATTATGCAGGAAGCTTTGTGTGATGGGACAATCATGCAAGAAGCTTGTGTTTATGGGAGAAATCATGCGGGAAGCCTGAAGTATGGTGGGGGTAATCATTTAGGGAACTGGTTGTGTGATGGCAAATCATCCAGGAAGCTTGTTGTGTTTATGGGAGCGATCATTCAGGAAGCTGGTTGTGAGATGGGAGCAATCATCCAGGGAGCTGGTTGTGTGATGGGAGCAATCATCCAGAGAGCTGGTTGTGTGATGGGAGCAATCATCCAGGGGGCTGGTTGTGTGATTGGAGTAATCATCCAGGAAGCTTGTTTTGTTTATGGGAGAAATCATGCAAGAAGCCTGTTGTGTGATGTGAGCAATCATCCAGGGAGCTGGTTGTGTGATTGGAGTAATCATCCAGGAAGCTTGTTTTGTTTATGGGGACAATTATGCAAGAAGCATGTTGTGTTTATGGGAGCAATCATCCAGAGAGCTGGTTGTGTGATGAAAATCATCTAGGAAGCTTTCTGTGTTTATGGGAGCAATCATGCAGGAAACTGGCTGTGTGATGGAAGCAATCACCCAGGAAGCTAGTCAGAGTTGGCTTTTCGAGTAATTAGTGCCTAGAATCCTATTAAAACTTACAGGTTTAAGAGAAAGGGATCTGTCTGACAGCACACTTCAGCTGTCACCGTCACTGGTACAGGAAAAGAACTGGTAATAAACTCCTCTTTCTCACTCTCTTCAGGAATAGAAAGCAAGTTGTGAGTCTTTTCGCTGTTTTCTGCCCACTCTGCCAGGAAATCAACACTACTGGTATTGCCAAAATTTGGTCGGCTCCAGTTCAGTTTATCTAAATGGTAAAGAAAGCAAAGTCATTATACTTTGAAAATGTATGTGCCATTACACACAAGCATTAAAGATGAAGTGTTTAAACTACTCTCTAAATACCAGTTACACCCTGGATATATAATTCTGGTATAAATGATATATTTATCTTATTCTAGATTTACACTTTACTCCACATTTTCCCACTCAAGGATGAGTTAACCCCTAAACAAGAGAAAATCCTTCATCTTGATTCAACATTTATTTTCGCCATCCACGTATGCTGATCTGATCAGTGAAACTAGAGGTTTCTTATCTCACTCCAGTCTAAACCCCAGCAAACAGCTCATAAGTGCTTGTAGATCAGAATTTTTAGAATTTATTAAAATGCTTTATTTTGTTGATCTTTTTGTAATGACAGATGTTCAGCCATAATTCAGTTCAAGTTCCTAAGTTTTAACTATTTTGTACCAGAAAGAATTTTGATTTCAGTTGAAAGGCCATGGATACATACCAAAGCTGTTGTCAGTTCCTCGCTGTGACACCAAAGGGGGTAGTCTGAACCCTACTGAGGGACCTGGACACCAAGTCTCACGGCGCATTTTTTTCTGCCAATAAAAAACATTTGCATATATACATGGTGATTGGTGAATTTCTAAAGCTGTTCCACAAGTTGTTATATTATTTAGCCGTCTAGATTCCAAGGTCTTTTGGCACTGGTTTTGGTGGAAAAACAGCTTAATCTTAGATTTACACACCAACTATACATTCTACAAAGCAGTCACAAATTGCACCTGGCGTAATTTCTGTGACAACATACAGTGAAGAGATACGTCAGCATGGTAAATGTGCTTGAGGCAGCATTGTGACAGCTTAGTAGAATAGGCCCCAGACGATGGATGTAACTTATCAACTTATCAAGACTAATCAAGCAGTTTACTTACAGTAGGCACTGGGCAGTCTTCTGGGCTGGGTAAAGTGGACACACAGAACAGCTTCTTGAGCTTATCAAGCTGTTCACGATGCTGTTTTTCCTTCTCTTCAAGTTGCAGGCGGAGCTCACTGTCCACAGAAGACTGGGTTGGTGCTTCTTGCTGGAGGAAAGTCAGGGAATCAATGAGCATGGTTTTAAGAGGTCATACAGTATTGTACATAGTTTGCACCATATTCAAGAATATTTCACTTATGTGATGGTGGCCAGCATTATAGTGGGAAAAAACCATGCAGAACTTTGGGAAACCCACGACCATCGCAGACGAAGCCAGCATGACTTGACTTGAACTCATAGCGACCATATTGGTAAGAGGCTTTTCGGTGACAGCGCTGTGCAAGCGTACTAACCACAAGACCACTGAAGCCCAGCATAAAAATGTAACAACATGTACAAATTTTTACTGGAAACATTAAAAAATTACAAAATATGTATCATGCACATCAAAATATCTCAGAAAAATGAAAACTTCTCTTCAGTGGAAAACACATGCAGGTAAATGTATTAAATTTGTAGCACATAATGAAACAGAACCTCATACAGTAAGGAAACGCCGCAGATTTTTGACCATCAGAGTATTTTATCTTCAGGGCACAGCTGTCACTCACCACAGCCAGCTGTTTCTTCAGTCTGTCAATCTCTTTCTTGTAACGTTTGATTAGGGCAGCATCTGACAACACCTCATTAACCAATGGCTTGTTCTTGATCACCTTTGCCCTGGAAGCAAACTGTTCCCCAAAACATACAAAATTATATATATATACATACACATATATGGGGCCACTTAACTTAACGCAATCATTACGAAGATGGAGATCTGTGATCATCAGAACATACAATCAAAAGTTACAATCAACTGCACCCTACAGTTAATAGTTACAATCACCTCAAAATTAATGTAAAGTACAAATACTTTATAGTTTATAGTAATTTGTGTCACAGTTTGCTAGAATGTGCAATTTAAATGTTATGAGATAATATGTTGTTGTTGTTCTTAGCTTCTGAATCATTATGACGTAAAACTGTTTTGGAAACAAGGCAAGAATAATTCACAATGGGTACACTGTCCATTTATACAGCAGTGTCATTGGAGCAAATTACAAGAAAACATCTCTCCACTTCTGCCGCTTTCCTAACAAGTCAAAGATAAGCCAGTAGGAGCTTCAGCAAACATACATACACCACGTGCATACATTCTCATTTGTTGGCAACACAAATGTGAATGTTGTTCCATTGAGAACAATTACTTGCAAGCCTTTCCTGCCTGCTTCACCTACCCTAAGGGTGGAGTGTGTCTCCTCCAGGGACGCAGGGGTGGCTGTGCATATGATGGCGGTCTTTGAGTTACCCCCCAATGCATTCTGTAAGATCCTAGTCAGCTTAGAATCTCGATAGTTGATAAAATCCTGCCCTCTGTAACAAACAGTGCATACAAGAATGAGTGGGAGAGAGTATGGAAAACGTCATGCTGGGTTACAGAATTATCTGTGCACAGGCTTTGACTTTCCACTGAAATTCATCAAAATAACAACATTAAGTCTGTTATGCATGTATGTATGTATGTATATATGTATGTGTGCTTGGGCTTTTACCTTGTGTATAACAGTTTGTCTGTCACAAGGAGTAACTAGGTGTATGTACATGTACATATACTGTTCCCACTTGTGGCAGAGCGAGTCCATGCTGCCAAAGTGCTGCCCCCACTGAAGTATCATGTCGAAGACACCAGGCATCACATGACAAACCCAACCAGTCACACTATACCTATACCAAGCCAACCTGCCATGTTTCCTTGCTCTAGCCTCTCAGTGCTGAACGTCAAGTGAGGCAGCAAGAGGTACTGTTTTTGAAGAATTTGGTATGACCCAACGCTCTAACCAGTTGGCCACCATATTGGTTATGTCGGTTTGTGCTTCAACTAAGACTGCAGCAAATGCATGGTTAGACTTTGTCCAAACCTGTTCAAACTTTTGCTGCCATCAGGCTGCTATGAAGCCAGCATGGATCTGCCTCCATATGGAAGACAAGGAGTTGATACAAACAGATATACAAACAGCGTATATCGCGGGGGGTTTCAAGCCACTTTATCGTTGTGGTAACCATGACGAGAAGTCTCTTATGGTCACTTACGGAGTTTTTAGATTTATATGCATGCATTGGATTACAAAATTTCCTTTCCTAATGGAAAATAGTATTTAATGTAGATTAGAAATAGCCTATCACCCTGCATCATTATCACAAGTTTTTATCACAATTAGCTGTAAATATCAACGGTTGCATAATTTGTTACCTAACAACCAAAAGCCCTTCCACTTTAAATATCTATAAATACAGGTCTATGATGTCAAACAGGGTATAAATTAACTGTATCAAGTATATCTTAGATAATTTGTAATAATGATCAATAATCAGTAAATGCTTTCTTTGTCTGTTTGTTTGTTTGTGCAGTCACTACTTAAATCCAGTTACATTATTTCCCACACATCTGTAGCAGAATGTGGTGGGAGTGCCATGAATCTCTTCCAGACAGCCACTACAACCGATTCACAACTGACTTGGTTAATGGCTCTCTTCAGGAAAGACATTGAACTTGATCAAATCATTCAAAATGGTCAACAAGTGGCAAAAAACGCTGGATAGACGTTTTGAATGAATAAGGAAACTCCAGCAGTAGCAGTTCGGAAGATTCATGTACAGTTACCTAAATATCAGTGATATTTCTTTGGATGAAGAAACTGATTTAAGACTGAGTTACAGACATGTACAGTAAATGCCTTATGAGTTGTACCTCATAAATGTTGAAGTGTTATGTTCATTTACCCTATGAGGTGTTTAATACAAAAAAAAAAGAGATTTAAATGGATTTAATATTGAGTTTTACGTATTTGAAATACTATACAGGAAGAACAATTGAGTTTTTGATACACTGAAGACAAAAAAATATTGAGTTTTCTGATTCAATTTATATACATATATATACATATATATATATACATACATATATATATACATGTAAAACTTGAAATTCACCAGGCTTTATTAGGGGGTATATTTTGGTATTTTGCAAACTCACTCACCCTGGCCCTTCACTCAGTTTGCTGATCACATTGGACAAACAGAAGAGACTCCTGTTTATGGCACATCCCTCCTTAAGTCTTTCCCCAGAATTTTCGCCAGCCTTCTCAGAGCCCGCCAGGTCTACAAAGTTCTGTGAAGGAAAACATTGGTTTAACTGTTTCTTATTGTTTTCAACACCATTTCAACCCAAGGTCACCACAAATGTTCATTTTATGACCATTATCTTCTTGAATCTCTAAATCTACTTAGTTTGTATGAAACAAACATTTCTGTTTTTTTTCTTCTTTTTTTAAACAAATTCTTGAACAAAAATGCCTACTGTTTTCAAAATGAAAATGTTGCTCTTAAAGCAACCACACTAAATTTAATTGGCTTCAAGGCAACATAATCACAGGTTTCCTTTCAACAAAGTACACATCAGCTGTAATACCAATCTTATTCAACCATACATTATGAAGAAATGAATCCTCAGTCTTCACTTCCATGCCAAGCCTGAATCTTAACATGAATTCCCAAAGTATCGATGTGCAATACATGGTCCACTATTAGTTCCATTTCAAATGATGGAATACCAGTTACCTTGTTTTGAGCATCTTGAAACTGTACATGGAGACTTTCAAAAATGAAAGAATGCAGCTTACAGTAGTTTTACTGTCATATTGCATATGATGACAAAACTTTATTTAATGGCTGAAATCTACCCAGGGCAGACACATAACACCACAGAGAATGTTCTTTGGGGTAATTTCAACAGGCTACTTTGAAACAATTGTTGGCTTTAATAAGACTGCATGTTCCTTGCTTTAAACCAGGACATTTTTATCTCTCCACCTACCAGATGGGAGACCATAACAGCCTCTTCTCCGGAGCGCTGAAAGTCATCAATTCTTTCACGACTCTCTATAACCTTAAAGAAAACACAGGAATGTCAGGCAAAAGGCATAAAAAGGGAAAGACATAGCTTTTCACTTGTTACAGCTTACTGATCTGTTTTCTTCTCATTGTAACAGTTCTAGCAGCGCAAAGTGTAGTTTGTAATGGAATTAAAGCAGAGAAAGTTTCAAAACTGCAGAACACAAACGACCGACACACTGAACATATTTATTATGGAAGTGGGGAAGGCCCCTTCTGTCTTGAAAATACATCTTGTACATTAATTTATCTATACAGAATCAGATACTTCCATATTTTCACATACAGATAACATGATATACCGGTGTGATTATAACAGAGGATATAAATAGTATGCTTTACAAACTAATTACCATTTTATAGATACAGTGTGATCTTGAACTCTTCTCATTTTGCGTGGTCTCTCCAACACGTTTTCTGGCTGTGAAATAAGATGAAAATGCAAATACAGCTGAGGAGTACGCTTAGAAACATAATTATTTATTTGTTTTGTGTTTAATGTCATGCTCAAGAATGTTCCATAGATATGGAGGAAACCAAAGCAGTCAGGGTTATAAGTGAAAGAAACCACAGCCTGTGTCTCTATTACTGAGAAAAGTAACAGCCATACTAACTTAGTAAATTTCAGGTTTTTTACAAAGCAACACACATTCCCTAAGAAGCAGAACATATCGCAAATTTTAACCTGTGGATTTATTATTTATCTCAGAAAAATATTTTGCCATAAAGATATTTTAGCATTGTGCAAATATCAGAATCTTTATTCCTTTAGGTAGGTCACAATGAAAACAAGAGAAAAGAACTTACCATTCCCTTCTTTTAGAATGTCTAAAGCATTTTCAGAGCAGGTCAAAATTCTCTCGGTAAGGTTGGGAACTGTGGGCTGGGAATTCTGAAGAGACAGAAAGAGAAATCATCAGAAGAATAATAAGGCCTGCAAGGGTTCACACAGATTAACCTAATGTAGTAACTTCACATATATTTTTCAGCAGTTTCATGTTGTTTCTTCAGAATTTTGTCATTTTGCAGCAGTTTTCATACGTCGCTATGTAATGTTACATAGTTGAGCTAGGAAAACATCACCATGTCCTCACCGCAATAAGCCAATCAAACCTAGGCAACTTCACAACAATTACTGTCAAATTCTCGCTATGCTGGAGAATCAATCTTTTCTCACAGTTTACTATGCCATAAAGTTTAAGCCAAAAATTTACCTGGTCAAGCTGAATTTTAAGATTTTTTTCTTCAGGTGAAAGCAGATCTGATATTTTCTCATTGTAGATCTCCAGATAGGAGGCTCTCAACAGGAACTCTCGCTCAGGGGTCTAGAAAACAACAACCACCATAGCCACAAAAATGCACATTACTGGCAAAGAAAATAATAACTTACCACAAGTTATATGCAATTCTTTAGAACAGAAATTATTTTTCCAATAATGTTCAAATTTCACATACTTAACAGTTTAACCTTATAAATTCAAGGTGTGCATACAATACACCATTGGGTCTCTGCATAAGAAAGTCAATTATACAAGATTATGTATATGTTATTTGAAGCATATATTCATGACAATTGTTTGTACTTTATTAATAAGAACTCAGGTTAGCTTGTTGATATAGGTAATATGGAAACAAATACTAAACATATATGCATGTTTATTTAGATAAATTTTTTGTAGTCACAGGAAACACTGATAACTTCTCACACTGCAATTTTTTTTTATATTCTACGTATCACTTACATTTTGAATTGCATCAAAGACAGCATCAATGGCAAAGGGGATTATCCCTGGCTGCAGTTTAGACCCCACCATGGTGAAAGTCTTCCCAGATGAGGTCTGACCATAAGCAAATACTGTGCCTGGAATAGCAAAGATACAGCTTGGCATCAAAAATTAAAATTTCACACATTTGTTTAAGCAAAGAGGAATCAAGCTGGGCTTAAGATTAATATGTGTGTATTGTAATTTTTAGACCTAATTTGGGCCTATCTAAACTGAAAAAAAACCCTTAAAAACTGTCAGGCACCAGGATCATGGAGCAATCTTAGACCAATTAAGCCAAAATTTTAATAATTAAATTTGGTATGTTCCTTGCCACTATTTCAGCCGAAATTTGCTGTGCAATAACATAGCCAAAATTTACATTGTCAAGCAATATTTCGACCTTGTTACATTACAAAAAACAATTTTAAAGTGATTTAAAATTTTGTCTTCAGTCTAAGATCGCTGGTTGGTTTGGGCGCTTGGCATTTTGGGCACAGACTCATTGAAAGAGTGTAATCTTCAGATCTGCAGAAAAATTATGAAGTTCTAGAACATACATGTGCTTAACAAAGATTTCTAAACACATGATACATTTGACAACCCCAACCCCAAAGAAACGTTATTTCCAAAGCATGTTACCATGGAAACCAGCCATGGCGCTGGACACAATAGGTGCCACAATCTCTCCATAGAGGTCATTGGTCGTGTCACACTCATCAAAGACACGATCTGAAACACAACGTAAAATACTTCATTTACTTGGCCATTTTTAAAAAGATTTTAAAACAGATTACATTAAACTATCAGTCATATTTTAAGATAAATTTGTGTTATTCTGTATTACATGTATTTCACATTTCTTTGTATGCATATTTACCAATAAGACTACCATTAAAATGGCACTTTATATATTAACTATTTTAAATTATTTTTAATTACAATTAGTCAATAGAATTTCCTTATATATTATATATGACCAACACAACACTTGTTTAAATTGACAACTACCTTATCCTAAGTTCACATTCCCCTGCCAGCCACACACTGAATTGGTTTACCGTAATTTGCTGGCCTTTTCGACCAGTAGGCGTCAAGCCACAGCTGTGTGACCATGAAATTAGCCTCTTTTCCATCGAATGATTGAATCTTGAAACGGTGCACGATTGTCTTCTCGACTCAACTGATGGCTAGACAAACATCACCACGGAGGTGCGGTGCACATGCTTGGCGAGATGAAAGTAGTTCAGTGGGTACAGGCTTAACGCCTTTATTTTTATCCATGAATTAAATAGAAGAAAGTATCAAGCCACACTTGTTTACATATGTGTAAATTCTGAAACTGTCTCAAAGCATGTTCCTGTCAAACTGTCAAGCTAACATACCACCACGTGGGTAGTGAAGAGCCTGTGCATTTTAATTAAGACTTTTTTTACTAAACCATTTCAACCAGGTGTATTACAATGATATTCACAACACTTACATGTAATCTATTCACGATGGGCAAAACAATTACCTAAACAACAGGTGGTCGGATTGAGTCTCTGCTGTGACATGGGTAATTAAGAGAAGAAACATGTAATGTGGAGTCTAATTTCTGTAAGTGGGAGCAGCGCAGTGGCTTGTTTTCAATAATGTTGTGTTCAACCTAATGAAAGGACAAAAAAAAAAAGAAAAAACGAAAAGAAGCCCTCTTAAGCTGACCGTAAATTGACCTTGCGACTGGGAGTAACTGGATTTTTGGCGACAGGAAGCAACTGGGATAATATGATCGGATGCTGCTTTTAGTTGATCTACGCGCACTATGAAAATGGCAATCAGAGAGTGGACTGATGAGGTGGAAAATAAGGTCATCGATCTTTGGAGGCTTAGCCCGTGCTTGTACGACACCTCTTGCAAGGCACAGACAAAGCATATAAGTACATGGGGAGTGTAGAAAAGGTAGAATAAAGGGACAAGAGAATTTTCCAAGAAACCTTAAATTTGGAAAGCAAAGACAATGTAAAGGTATATTATGTTCTATCAATAACATACACATACCATTTAAAGGGCTCCTGCCATCATAAACAGTCATGCGGCTAAAAGTATTTGGTCATAGTTGCCTCCAGTCTTCGTCGACCTACGAGCAACAAAACTGAATCTGATCAGACGCCGTCAGTTGCTCATGATCGTGAGGTTTTGCCAAGCTTTTTGACTTAGGCGCTATGTGTAGGTCGACTGCATCAAGTTGCGCCCAGTTGCTTACGGTTGCAAGTGTCGACTTTCTAAGTCGACCTACACCCTGCTTTAGAACCCATTAAAAATGGCGCGAGTGTATCCATGCACGTCACCCGCAACACACAACTAATTCTATCTCACCTCTGGTCGATCAGGTTACCCACAACAGACAACTAATTCTATCTCATACCTGGTCGATCAGGTAGGTCATCGTGTTTGTCATTGCCCGTAGTGAACAAATAATAGCACACGACAATGCGGCTCGGGAAAGGGGCCTACATTTTTGCCTTGCATGTTGACTGAGACTGACTACTCAAAGCCTACGCCACCCTTTCATGGCGTGAGTGTATCCATGCACGTCACCGGCCAGTTGACAAGTGTCGACTTTCTAAGTCGACCTACACCCTGCTTTAGGATCCTTAAAAATAAAAGTCTGAGTCGGACCGATTACAGAGGGTCCATCAGGTTACCCGCAACAGACAACTAATTCTACCTCACCCCTGGGCGATCAGGTTACCCACAACAGACAACTAATTCCACCTAACACCTGGTCGATCAGGTTACCTGCAACAGACAACTAGTTCCACCTCACCCCTGGTCGATCAGGTTACCCACAACAGACAACTAGTTCTACCTCACACCTGGTCGATCAGGTTACCCGCAACAGACAATTAATTCTACCTAACACCTGGTCGATCAGGTTACCTGCAACAGACAACAAGTTCTACCTCACACCTGGTCGATCAGGTTACCCGCAACAGACAACTAATTCTACCTAACCCCTGGTCGATCAGGTTACCTGCAACAGACAACTAGTTCTACCTCACACCTGGTCGATCAGGTTACCCGCAACAGACAACTAATTCTACCTCACGTTCCATCGGCACACGTCACCAAGAATGTCCGAGGTCTGAGTAGAAATTTAGTCACACTAACATGTTTGTTGTACGTGCACGTGTGTTGTTGGTTTATTGCTCAAGGTGCTTCAGGTTAGCTTATATAATAAATTAAGTTGTGTAATAGGCTAATACAGTGTTTCGTGGTCGATTGCCTGTAGAGAACAAATAATAGCACACCACAATGTGGTTCGGGAAAGGGGCCTACATTTTGCCTTGCATGTTGACAGACTGACCATTCAAAGCCTACGCCGCTCTTTCATGGTGAGAATGTGTCCATGTACATCGCCGGTCAGTTGACAAGTGTCGACTTTCTATATTATCTAGTTATATGGGTGAAAACCATCAACCACCCGCGGTGCGCTATTCAACTTCTCTGATCAGATTCCCCTACAGCCCTTGACTCTGTTTTATCAACTCTCTCTCAAGCATTCCGACCATGAGTGTTGTTCAGCTGGTCTAAAGGTCAACAAATTTTTATCGGTACACAGAAATCGTGATATCATCTACATGTATTTTCAACCAGATTCAGTCAGATGCAATTTCAAATATACTTATTTCATATCTTAACCATGCCAAATGTTTTAAACAGGCTATTGGAAAGAAAACCCTTAAAGAAGGGACACAAGTAACATGAACATATATATTTAATCCACAAGGATTATCCATACCAAATGTATAGGAGGCAGCACTATGTCCTTTCTCGTCCAACTGAGATACAGTGTTATCCTGGACCTGCCATCTGCTCTGACCTTGTTCACTCTGGCGCTCCCTACAACACAATCAATGGCGTTCGCACATGTACAGGATTCTCATAACTGCTTGTGTCATCATGCTGTACATTAAACAGATCATTTTCTAGTAACTAAGTGGCAAACTTTCCCCTCAGGCTATTCATCTCTCTGCAGCGGACCAACATGTCTTATACTTAACTACAACACTGTAGAAGCGTGTTGATCCACCAATAAGCTTAGGATAAAGCAAAAGCAAAAATACTCCAAAAAAACCCCCAGAAGTCACATATTTGACTTCAGTATATCAACAGAATTATATTTGTCAACTTCAGGATTTCGTATCCCGAAGATGACAAATAAAATTTTGTTGAAATATTGAAACACCAAATATGACACTTCTCACTTTTTACAGAGTATCTAAGCTTTTGCATTATACTACATTTTAGAATTATAGAATAGTGCTGTGTAACTTTCCTGTTCATTGATAAAGCATAACATTTTTGAATATACATGTACACTGACTTATTTTTTGCCTTTAAAAATGTGAAAACAATTACAAACCTACCCTATGTCCTCCAACAAACCTCAGCTGAACACATGAAGCATTTTACAAACTAGGGGATACCTGTGTATTTTTGTAACTGTAGATTTTTTTCCTTACCTTTGAATTAAGGGGCGCATACGAATGGCAACCTTAATGCCATCCGACATTTTTTACCTTTTTCCAGTCACATTAACCTAAAAGGATACAAAAAAAATTAAATAAATTAAAACATAGCTTTAGTATGAACTTTCGTGCGTGATTTAGTTCTTGGAAAATCTAAACATCTGACTTTTTCCAGGAAGGTTGTGATTGTAAAAGTTTGTTATAATATAAAATAAAGTAATAGGGGAAAGGCAAATGCCTGACAGCAGAACACCATTTTATTGATACCAATTGGTCCTTTTTCAACTCATCATAACATCATCTCATTGCACATAGCACAACTTCACAGAAGAAAATGTTACATTATAGACATTGTGCTAAAATCATTTTTGACATAAATACTTGAGGTGGTACTTCACACCAGCACCACTTCAAAATATACCTCAAGCACATTATTTAATTGATTTTCTCTACATCACATTTTACTATTACTGATCATAATGCTGAAGATATTTCCCCAATGACATGCTTTGGTAGTGATCCACATCATATCAGGCATCCCCCTCGACACACTATCAAGAGTAGATGATTTCAGGATTGAATGTAAAATATTGCTTCTGGAGAACACCCATGCTGCCAATTTCCCAAACTTGCCTAGAGCATGGATAAGTAGAGTAAAGATCATTTTTGAGGCCGGCAATCTCCTAAGGGGTGAAGGTGACTCTGCCAAAGTAGTAGTGCGCATGTATCTGTGCAGGAGACATGAGAATAGTGCCTGAAGTGCGAGTTAGCAGAACTCTGACACTACTCCAAGAAAACCAAATAGAACATTGTGTAGCTCTACCCCTTAGTGTTAGCCAAGATGTAGGGCTGACAAAATTTATCTTGTTGACAGTTGACTATCTGCTGTTGAATGGTCTCTTTGACAATGAACAGATAACCGCACCCACTGTGGCAGCTTGAAATGGATCATTTGCATACCCGCTTTCTCCTTTTCCCTGAAATCTTGTGAATGTATTGCAGAGCCTGACTTGCTGCTGTTCTCAAAATGGATCGATACGCTGAAGCAACAGAATGATGCTCAGACGACATCAATTCGTACATCCAAATGAGTGTGTAAAGACCTATTATTTTGTTAAATACTTGGAACAAATTTATAGTCATTCATAAACGATAGATTTCTGACATAGACAGAGCAGCTGTCAGGCAAACAGCAGAGTTATTACGCTGTTTCCAGACTACACTTGTATGGACTCCCTAGTATTCAAGCAGATGAATGGGACCATTTGTTTAAGAGATCTGGTCCCAGGATCATGAAGCAACTTCAGTATTAAGCAACTTCACAACTTAAGTCAACATTTCAAATTACCTTAAAATTGTTATTTCTCATGTAACAAGGTCAAAATATTGCTTGACAACGTAAATTCTGGATAACTTATTCACATGCACATTCACATGCACATTCAACCCTTACCATGTTCATCTGTCTAAAAACCACAAAGACGTCTAAAAACCACATTTTAGTGTAAGACCTGTTTGTCTGCCGTATAATCACCTGCAAGGCTATCTTACATTGTCGGGTGGACACGTGACTACCTTTTGGGGAAACAAGTATTAAATGTATGCTGGACAAAAAAATGCAAATGCTCTGGTGGGTTTTCACAAATGCCACAACCTGAGATTCTAAATTACCTGGGTGAAACGTATGGACAAAGACTGGCTATGATCTTGGTAAAACACTGCTTGGCTGTCTTGGAAGGAATGGGGCTAAAACCAAGTTGAGGTTTGGAGGTCATATGACCTCTTACCCCTTCTCCTCAGCCCACGGGCACTCCCCACAAGCATTAGGCCTGGTTACTGATGTGTCCAGGTTACTGATGTGTCCAGCTTACTGGTGAACATCCAGAGCAGATATGGCCTAGAGATTCGGGCAAATCTGACCTGGGGGTTTACACTAGCAGAACACCTTGAGTGGTGTAGTGGTATAACCAACCGGCTACAGACCCGACAGGCTGTCTGATGGAAGTTCGAATTCAAAGCATTTCACAACAAAATATGGAAATCCTTTCAAAAATGTAAGAGCCGTGAATAATAAAAAGGCAGAAATCTCATATGTAACGGTGACATATGACAGAATCTAGAATGATACACATCTTATTTACGCTGTTTTTCTTCGTATACAAATTAAACATCTCGCCATTCAATTTTAACCAATTAAAAAACAGTTAAAGCACATGATCGTGGAAAAAAAATGACGTCAGAATGCACATGGAATTCAATATGTAAATATTACCCTCGTCTTTACAACTCTCATCAAATTTAATGATTGAAGTTTTGACTTACATGTAAGTCTGAGATTGCTCCCGTGATTTCTGAGTCAGGGACTAATATAACATCTTCTATGTTATGTAATGTAGCAGGTCGTATGGCATTATCACTGATAAACGTGAATTCAGGGCGCTCTGCGTACATGCTGTTATACCAGGCAGGCGATTTTGAAATTCAGTTGAAGTTGACCAGTAACTGATGTTGTTGTTGTTTCAAACTGACGTTCAAATGGTCCGAAGTTAAACAAATACAGTACTTACGATTTTCACATGAATTTATCAATGTATATATTATATGATCACTGGTAACAACAAATGGACATGGACATGTAAAGAATTTCCATCTTTGACAAAACTCCTCACATTTTATCCCCTTCTATACAGCAACTAACTCCGCGAGAACTTGAATGGTCTTCAAAATGCGCGCGTCCAGCTCAAATGGTGTAGTGCTCGGGAGAGCTCGGCGGAACTTCGGTCACTTCCGTCAGTGAAATTGGCTTAACTGGCTTACCTCCCTTACATAACGAGTCTGGACAACCAGCCAGTGGAACAGCAAAATCATTCAAAAGAAGGGTGGGGTGGGATTTAGCGTGGAGCATACAGATTACTCGCATGTACCACTCCACACTGTATTCAGATGAGGGCCACTCTTTTTCCTGAAGAACGTTCTTACCTAAAAGCTATGTTTTTCCTTATTCATGCTAAAATCCTATTCAACGCCTGGTTAGGGTTAAATTTGGTTTGTTTTCACCTCCAGGACTACTCAAGTGACAAAGGAGCGTGCAGATGAGTGCGGTGTAGCTATGCTATCTCTTTGAAACTATGACTATTATCGCACTGGGTGAACGACGACCTGTGTTAAGATTTTCTAATAATATATATATTACAGTTAATTTTAGAATTGTTGCGGTATTTTGGCAATTTTAGGTAACTCTCTTCAGTTTTAGGCACTGGCACTCAACCACAATCAGGAGTTGCCAATGGAGGCGTGTTTGGCACAGGAACAATGCTTTAGTCAATAACCCCACTCTGACTCCCCCCCCACCCCACGCCCCCCACCCCCAAATCTTCAAATGCCTAGGGGCTGGAGAACAATGGGCAGAGCGTTGAAAAGTCATCACATGTAAGCAAAAGCCAACAGTCTGTCTCTGGCTGATAATCAATTGTTGAGACATGTAAACACTGTGTGTACATTTCAGTTATGAATCGCATTTGATTTAATTTGTTTGCTGTTCAACAAGGCCGAGGTGGTTAGCATCCCAGCCTGGCGCAATGACCCAGGAGCTACCTCTCACCAATGCAGTCACTGTGAGTTAAGTCCAGCTCATACTGGCTTCCTCTCAGGCCATTTGTGGAAAAGTCTGTTCAACCCTCTTTCCTCCCACCATATCAGTGGCTACTGTTGTATGAGTGAAATATTCTTGAGTACGGTGTAAAAGAGCTATCAGATAAATAAATCAAAGTGCTGTTTAACACAGTTCACAGCTCAAGAATTTCCGACTTCTGTCACAGTGGTCAAGAAATCCGGAGTGTCCGAGTAAACCACTGCCATTCGATCTGAAAACTTCCAGACTTCCAACATGCGAGGGAGCGAGCGCTTAGAGTTTAATGTCATACTTATAAATTTTTCAGTCATATGACGATGAAGGAATGCAAGTAACGTGCCTTCTTGTTGCAAGACGGATTCGCTCTGCTGTAAGTGAACTGTCCACTTGGGATGAAAAGAGCACTGTTTATATGCCTAACACAAATATAACTGCTTGAAAATTGTCAGTGTTGTTATGGCAACACCCATTTTATTTTTTGTTTTATGGGCAGCTGAAACTAGAAATCAAAACATGAAATAAAAGTAAAACTGAAAATCCAACTTTTTATTTTGCTCGATGTTGATGTTTTAAAGATATTCTGTGTTTATCACAGCTTTCGATCATGTAAATATGATTATAACAGGAAAAAAAGGACAGATAGTCCACATTTCCCAAATTATACGAATTTCAAGTTTTATTTTCTTACCCTATTCCAACGCTGAAAAAAAGATTTATTCTGCCCGTAAAAACAATTTAAATTGGTGTGGCCTAAAGTAAAAAGGACAACAACAACAAAAAAATTTGATTTAGTTTTGTCATATTTTTTATTACAAATTTCGTGTGTATAAGATATGTACAATGTAAGATATGCACATGAATGAGGAGACTGAAAATGATGTGATAAAAATATATTTACACAAATCTTACAATTTCAGTGACAGTGTTTAAAATAAGTCCCAGAAACAACTTAAAAAGTATTCAAGTGAAAATGAATTATTAAGACTTGACAATATATTTGCTTATGATAGATACAGCATGTTCTTTGAAATATCTTCTTAAAAATACCTTTTTTCATAAAAAAAAAATATTATGTTAAAAGCATATTAAGAAGATGGTACATAAAAAGATGGAATAATATCATTAAGAGTCATACATGAGATAAATAAAAAAAAAGTGTGCTAAAACATCAATGAAACATAAATCATCAAATGCACATCTTAACAAGTATTTACAATTACAACAACTATCCTCATACTAATGTGAAGTCATAAGGCTTGAAGTTCCGTTTGAAATCTGCAGCTTGCTCGATCTCCTCTTCTTTACTAATTTTACAATTCTTCCAGTCAATTCGCTCAGGCATGTTCAGTACTTCTGGATGTACCAAGGCCTCCCTGGGAAATAACAAAGCAAGTTTAACAGGAAAATTTTTATATTGAGATCAGGAAAAAATCTCACAATGATAAACAATATATGTATTTATTGGTATCTATTCCATAAGTAACATCAACGACACACTCAAGAATTTTCCACTGAAGGCCTTCGATGTTATGTTGTGGAAGAAACATTTCTATCTGGGGCCAATCACCCAAAGCCAATTCTGACTTATGAAAGTCCAAATTTGAAACACAATCTTAAAACTTATTTTTGGGCTTCAAAAATTAAAATTTTGTCCACCTCATCAGTTACCTTAAGACAAACGTGTCCAAAACTTTATAATATAATAGTGAACCTCACTGTAAAGAGCTGAAGATCTGTGGTGAATAACCAATCAAACTCCTCAGCCACCTGCCATGTGGATAGGCAAGGACATCATGGGAGCTCACACAACTATATACAACATTACAAACTGAAAAACCAATGCAGTTGCTGTGAGTTCAAGTCCGGCTTATGCTAGCTTCCTCTTCGACCGTATGTGGGAAGGTCTGGCAGCAACCTGGGGATGGTTGTGGGTTTCCTCCCACCATAATGCTGGCTGCCGTCGTATAAGTGAGATATTCTTGAGTACGGCGTAAAACAACATTCAAATAAATAAATAAGACAAAACAAACTGTAAATTTTATATTATCAACCCATTTCTTACATGTACATAAAAGTGTATTTGAAAATAAATATCGCTTCTAATGACTTTTGGCATTTGCCAAAATGGTCCATTCATGGTTTCATAAAAGTATATTTTTAATAGTTTTCCCAGAACTCCGCTCACAGTTCTTAACACACACTTTATAATCAGTACCATGGCCGAATGGTTAGAGTATATGTAGTAGCACAGCCCTCGAATTCAACACAGTATTAACGTACAACAAATGCTTCAGGTATGGTTAAAGATTCAGGCATACTATCACATGGCCATTTTAAAACTAGTTGACCTCTGGTTTATACTGACCTGCCAAACTGCAAAGGGAAGCCTTTAGAGATTCTGTGCAGAAGTTTTTCACCTGATGGCAATTCTGTGTAAAAGTAAGGTACACCTTCCGGTACAATCTGTAGACAAGGAAAACAGTCAGAATTATTTATTTATTTGTAAATGTACTCCTGTATATTTAACTTATATGACGACAGCCAGCATTACGGCAGGAGGAAACCAGGCAGTGTTCTCACAAATACCTGGATCACTTTTAGACATTTTAAGGTGAACAAAAGGACACTTCTGTCTAACATTTATTTATTTATTTATTTGACTTACACAGTACTCAAGAATATTTCGCTTCTATGATAGAAGCTAGCGTTATGGTGAGAAGAACCCAAGGAAAACAATTTCCACTTTTAAGGTTTTAGCTGTGACCCTACCCAGGATTGAGCCTGGATCTGACACCCCTGAAGCAGATGCTCTAACAAATTGAGCCATTGGAGCAGGTTGGACAGTTTTTAAGATACAGGTACACGTGTGTACATGTACATCTGAGTACTAAAATAGGCTAAAATAAGGCAATCTTAAAGGTTTTAGATTTGCTAATAAAGTTTAACTTTAACAAGTAAACACTTGGTGTAAATTATATAGATTATTTTATTATTTTGCACAGATTACAACCCAGATGAAATTCACTTAGTATGGATTATATAAAATTCACTATGTATGGGCAATACAACCTTCATTTAGTCTGGGTCACATGAAATTCATTTTGTCTGGGTTATAAAAAAAAAACACTCCTTTTGATTTTGGAATGTCATGACAATGTTGTGGTCTTGGCTCATTAATCTGGCAGTTCACAGTGTTACACAAACTTGCAAATTTTCATGAAACAAGGCTGAAGGGTACAACTACAAGGTCATGACACTGCCAATAGAAAGAGAGATAAACTACGCTTGTTACATATACATAACTGGTATACAGCACAAAAAACAAAAACACAATGCCATAACACAAGAGGCCTTAATACAACAGGTTTACAAAAGTTAAATGCTTTAAAGTCCATTTTAAATATCCATGTACAAAATCAGCACCTGTTTGAGATCAGAATGTTTGGGGATTTCATGGAGCTCAAAGGACTGTTCCTGGGCTGTTTCTATGAAAATGTCCTTAACATCTTGAACTGCTGACTCTGGGATTGGGACAGCCTGAAGAATTTAAGAAATACATGTATGTAAAGTTTTTACCATGAAAATAAACATTTAATCTGTTATCTTGAAGTTATTCACAGAAAGAGGCTATGGTGCGTACTCTTACTGTGTTATAGAAACGGACAATAGAATGTTCACTGCAGCAAAATATTAACATAACAAAAGTTTGGGATGTCACAGTTATGATTTCCAAACAAAAAACTGGCAAACCTGAAAAAAGAATAAATTAAAACCAAAAAGACAGTTTGTTGTGCTGACACAAAATGAGGTTTGGGTCACAGATCAATATATGTCTAGTACCAGCCCCGTATTCAACTGTGCAAGAGTTTTTTTTATTGGTAAACAGAAATCTTGATAATTCACATTTGGATCAATAACTTTTCTTTTCTCTCATCCATAGTTCATGGTAAAACTGACGCACCCAAGTCATAAAAGCTGACGAGTCAAATTTAGACCAACTGTTTGCTGTAGAGAACAAACCTACCTGAATTTGAAGATGTTGAGTTCGAAAATTCCTCTCAAAAAAGACAACTGCCTTTCCCTGTGCCTTGAAGCACTTCTTCAGAGACTTTTTGTACTTTCCATAAGTTAAGGTCAGTGAAAATTCATGTGGATAAATCATTTATACATACAGCTAGGTCAAATCAACAGAGACTTTGTATCTTTATGCAAGTTTACTAGTATCTATTAACATTATCACAATAACATTACCAATTATGATGTTATGAATCCTCCAAAGCAGCACAAAATTGCAGGTAGTACTTTTTCTGAGCTGGTGAAGGCAAGAGGACCAAATATAATTTTGTGAAGGTCGGTTTTGCGGATGGAGAAAGTGATCAGCAAACTCCACAAAAGGCAACTTACCTTAATTTAGCCTTTACAACCGCATCTGCAGCCAATATTTTGAAACATTTTGAAAGAACTGTGGGGTGTAGACAAATAATTTGCACAGTTTTATGAAGCTTGCATCTTTAGTGAAACAAAATCATTTTAAGCATCACTTTCATCATAAGTGTATGTATAAACTCCACTGAAAATGTGCTTCGGTGGCTGAAGATTTACATGCAGTTGTAAAGAGCCCTATGAGTGATGTAGACCAATTACTGCCCCTTGCCCCAAAGTCAATGGAAAACTGTACCATACATTTACAGACAGATACCTACATCTAGCTAACAACATTCTTGTTATCAAAGATGCACAGGTATGTCATATTTTCATGAAAGGGTTATTCATATTTTTACTTCATTGGTGTTCAATACCATACTCAATTTTTAAAAAATTTATACAGATTTTCTAACTATTATCTATCAAGAGTTTGCTATTATATCATGCTGCTGTGCAAAAAAGGGCTACTTTTTGACCAAAAGTTGAATGATGCAAGTTCAAAGCATGAATAGTATCTTTTACTGAATGAATGAATGAATGATTGATTATGGCTTAACACCATACTGGCAATATTTGAACAATGTTGTGGTGACATCTCTGAGTAGAATTACACAGTGCATACAGATGAATTAATAGAGCTCCACTGAACATGTATCACACGTTTGTTATGGATTTATCAAACTCAAAAGGATATTGTTCTATCTCCTGTCGTACATCTGCTGTACTGGACACGGTTGACTGGTGATGACCAATGGGCAGTATGAGAACGTGGTCACTCACTAACCCACCCTTTGCAAGGGCCAGGTAACACTGCAAACAGAAACACACACAAAACATATAAATTCAGCTTCATTTAGTTTCTTTAAACCTTAATACTTGGTTTACGCTACAATAAAAAAAAATCTTGTATTTCACTAAAATGTATGCTCGCAATGAGCACTGTTGAGCACAAAAAATGGAACACCCCTTCATGTCATTGTACAAGTATGCAAAACCTCAGCTCGATACAATACAGTACTTTTGGAGATACCACCTCTAATATTTACCTCATCACTGATTCTGATGCACAATACACCAAGCCATGCATTTTGTGGTTCATCAGAGTTAACTGATCCATCTACAACATGCAAAACATGGTCCAGGTTGAAGAAACCAAAGGTGAAAGCTGTAGCATGTTATTTAGGTTTACAGATGTAATAGCCATACCTGCAGACCGACACTGACCACCAAGTGCTTTTCCACCTCAGCACTTCCCAGGCAAAACCAGCATGGCCCAGTGGGCTGAGCTAAAAACAAATAAGATGACAGAAATCAGTACGCTATTAGTAACTCTGATTTTCGGGAGGGATGAACTTTTTTTTCCATCCCAGCCTGCCATTTTAGGTGTATGTGTGTATGATTGGTATCCAAATTTTGGAAATTGTCTGAACATTGGGCAGGTGTGAGTCTTAATGACAAAAGTTTGCAATTCAAGGCAAGAGGACACAAGGAGACATGTTGTGAAGAGGCTGCGAGTGATGCCCCCCCCACCCACCCCTTGGCATTGTTAAATGCACCCATCAGCTGCTGGGACAGAAAGGTCCAGATTTTGACAGTCAACCTATGTCAAGATTTTTATGGCTGCTTTCTCACAGGCTGGGCTAGGTATACAACAAAGCTGACTGGCCGCTGAATGTTTGGGACTGATTTACAGCACTAAACCTTAATATTGTCACTCATGGAAAATTAACAGGGTTTGAGGCCAACAAAGATGTACAGCTTATGCAAAGAGAAGCAACTCTTGTACCTCATGGGACTTAATTCTAGAAGTATTTGCTTTTCCAATACATATTCCCCACAAGTTACTTTGGGCTGTCAGAAATATTGAACGAATGTACACTTTTACACATTAAGTGTCAAATGCCATAACAATGATCTGTAACTAAATGCATTCTGGTGGCAAATTATAGCTTTTCCCCTATTTGAATGTCAAAAATACTCACGGTGTTTCTTGGGTGGCCGTTTTTCATGGTTACCATCATGTTGTCTTTTCTTCCCACGCCCTACTTGTTCAGTATGTTCTGTGTTGTAGAAGAATTGTACAGGTTTTTCTTCCTGTCAACCAATAACATTAAATACATTAAACACTGTAGGCTGCAAAATGTGCCCCAAAATAAAATAAAGTGTAAAATCATAGCGGTATTATCATTTTTTGTTATTATGAAATTTTATTATCAATGAGTTAATGCATATTTGTTTATGTATTTATTTATTTTCTTGGAATTTCACGTCACCAGTCAGGAATATCTCACTTAAACAATGGCAACCAGCATTATAGTTGGTGGAAACCAGGAAATTGAACTCACACCAATTGCATTGGAGACACCTCCACTTTCATATGCTTTTTAAGCCAGAGCAACTGTTTTCTTGTATGATAACAGGGGTATACCAGTCCAAAAAAAAAGCAGAAAAGTTAATTTCATTTTCTTTTTCATACATAAAATTTAATTCTATGGACGACAAGCATGAAAAAGCAAACTGAAGTCAATTTATAATCAGTTTGTAGTCCTTCACCTTTGATGTCTTCAGATGTGACAGTATGGCTGGGGAAGATTTGTACGGACATTCTGTAGTGCCCACGGGTTGAGAGACAAGTTCTGTAGTGTCCATGACAGACATTGGGGTTATGTTGAACGCATACAAATACTGCAACAGGAAACAGTAAATACCACTGTGTTACGGATTTGTATATTAAGTCTTAATACTCATGTATTCATGTGTATTGAACAAGAGATTTGGACAATTCATGATAGCATACTGACAAATTAATTATACTAAATATCTTTAACAACACACTTACTTTTTTCTTTTCTGCATTTCCCAATTTGGCAAGACTTATAAATCTGGTCACGTGCTGAGCACTTCCAGCCAACACCTTGTGATTTCTGAAAAGTATTAAATCTCATAAAGATTATAAAACAGCAATGGATGTCTGGAGTTCTCAAAAACTCTGGACAAATTTCATCTCCATTTGAACAAGTGAACACATGTAGATGACACAGATCATAAAGTTTACAAAAACAGATCTATGCAAACTCAGAAAGTCTCCAAAGAGAAGATAAGACAAAAAGAAAGCAGACAAATAATAAATAAAAAAATAAATAAATCAAAAATAAATAAAAATTCAGGCAGCCCATCTTTTCTGCAGCTTGGAAAACAACAAATTCTCCTCATAAATACCTGTAAGGTTGTCTCTCAAAGTACTGTCCATTTATTGTGGAGAAATGGTATCTTGGTTTGAGAATGAGAGCCACCTGGGAAACAATCTCAGACCCGCAGTCTGTGCTGTCAACCGTTTCCTGAAATAGTTCATTTATCTAATCAGTGTTGTCATCAACAAGATTTCAGTGGTATTATTTCAATCAAATTTGTCACTTTCCTCACTTTATGTACCTCCAATCATACACCCACTTGATCAAACTTTAAACAACACAGTCACATACAAGAGGTGAAATTTCACAGTTGTTAACACACTGAAATACGTAAACTTCTGAAAGACATGTAGAATATCCATCAACAGATAGTTACATGATTTAACACTGTACATATATATTTTTAGCCACTGTCGTGATAACATTAGAAAACTGTTGTGAAATAACTGGGAATATTACACCATTCACTAGTCTTTCTGAGAGCTTTTAACTTATGTGAAATGTGACCATTGACACAACTGACAAGTTACAGCTTCAGTAACCTTACCTTTGATCACTGACACAACAGCCAAGTTACAGCTTCTGTGACCTTACCTTTGATCACTGACACAAATGCTAAGTTACATCTTCAATAACCTTACCTTTGACTGACTGTACTTTTCTACACCAAGAGGACACTGGGATGTCAACAAAATGTCAATGCCTTTAAACTTGGAGTCGGATGAAGACGATGCCACCAGGGCGGCGACATCACGCTTGTTGAAATGAACAGCATCTGATTCCCCAGTTGGGCTTTCTAATCCACTGAGGTAAGCTATCTGTAGCCCTGAACTTCCTGTAAACTGGCCTTTACGTCCTGCACACACAAAAAACAAGCATGAGAAGAACACCATAATCATATACATGTATGTTCATGACTAAAGACTGGCAGCTCCACTTCTTCAAAATTGGTTTTCTAATTGTTAATAATGTGACACCTTTATGGCTGGGTATTAATGAATAATAAGGAGACCTATGTGATTTGATAAAGACTGCAGTCTGGCTTTGTTCAGGGCTTCATTTTATGAAGGCATAGACAAATTGTGCACAAAATTTCATAGTGATCTCTCAGTTCAGGAGCCCTTGCTGTCTTTTGGGTTGTCACAACCAGCCCCTGACCAATATTAAAATTCAGCTTTTACTGGTTTAGCTGTAGCTTTGCTTTGTCAGTCACAAGATACATGTAGACAGGATAGCCCAAGGCTTCACCTGGTTTCATCCATCGATACTATACATGACATAGGCTAGGTATCACTGATTTTGAAAATCTATTCAAATATAATTCATTCAATTCAATCAAATAAACACATGCATGGTATATAAATTTTATGGGGGGGGGCCTCCGTGGCTGAAAGGGGTTTGCACACCAGCATGGGGTAATGACCCAGGAGCCTCTCACCAATGCAGTTGCTGTCAATCGAGCTTGTGGCTGGTTGTAAGTGGGAAGGTCTTCAGTAACCTGAGGATGGTCGTGGGTTTCCCCCGGGTTCTGCCCGGTTTCCTCCCAGCATAATGCCGGCCACCGTCGTATAAGTAAAATATTCTTGAGTACAGCGTAAAACACCAATCAAATAAATGAATGAATAAATTTCTGTGATCAAGATTGCATCATACCTAAATATGTAATATTTTCACATAATTCTCCACCTTCTTTGTCAGAAAAGTATTTTGAGTTACTTTCCTTGGTTGAGCCCAGAATTAGAGTTGAGATTGGAGCTGCAACAGTGAAAAACAGTAAACGTTAACACGCTTCTCCTACATGTTACATGTACACAACTTGAATGATTATAAAAGGCAACACTGTGTCTCAACAGCATAAAGACTTTAGTGTTGAGCAGAAAACTATACCTGTAGTAGAGTGAGAGAGTGCGTTTAACGTCGTACTTAATGATGGTTCAGTCGTATGACATGGAAGGAGTCCTTAGAGTGCATGTAATGTGCCTCCTTATTGTAGGATGGATTTTCACCGCTCTTTTATTTAGTGTTGCTTCACTGAGACAACTTACCAAAGGTAAGTAAGCCACCCCTGCCACCTCCCCAAGCCATTATACTGATATGGGTCAACCAGTCGTTGCACAATCCCCTTAATGCTGAACGCCATGCGTGGAAGTAACAACTTCCTCTTTCAGGTCCTAGGTGAGACCCAGCCAAGGATTGTCCTTGGATCTACCTCTTCCAAAGCAGACGCTCTACCAGCTGTGCCATCACAACACAATCGTACCACTTCCAAAACACTTTCTATATTTAAATACCACTATGGTAAGTACATACAGTGCAATGAAACATAACAAAAGAATCCCATAAGGCAAGGATAAGGCAAAGGATCCCACCTTTCACGGAACCAGATGCATATTTCTCCCACTGGGAATTGTTAGCACCAAAAAATTCTCCTGAACAAATCAAAAGCTGCAAAGGAAAAAAAATTCAACTCAGTTTAATTATTTAAATAGTCTATTAACCCACACCTGGATACAGACAGTAGTCAAAAGGAAAACTGAAAATTACCATCATTTCTGATATTGCTATATGCTTAGTTATGCAAATAAAAGACAGTAAGGACAGTCAATATGATCAGTATCATGGCAACTAATGGATCAAATCTTTAAAAGCAGGTCATATTCAGGAAACAAATCTAGGAATGTAGTGATAGATGCAAAGCTGGTTTGTGAGGTCCAGGGTGTGATACATGTAGGCCTACACATACATTACATCCATCAAGTCCATAGTATAAAGATATCCAAAAAGTTGCTCACATCAAATGGTCCACTTTTCTTTTGGATTGAATCTACTCTTTTAAAAATCTGATCAAACTGGCCTTCCACATCTCCACAAGCCAATCTGAAAAATATTACGCAAGAGAATAATATACAATTATATGTACCTAATAGAACACCAAATGCTTCAGAAAGCATAACTTAAATATCAAATAAACCTTACATCACTTACTTTGATCAACATTTACGGAACTTCACTGACTGTCAAAGTGGAATACCATGAGTGATTTTAAAACTCCACCTGGCTGTTTGAACCCAGATCAAAGCAGTCTTTCCATCATTTATCTCATCTCTCCAGGCTTCTGCTGACTCGATCCACATAATGGATTTAACTGTCATTGGTTTTTGACAGGAATTTTACAACTAATCGATTGTTGTGCTGTGTAAAGTAGGGACAAATATACAGATATATACACAGAATACAGAATATACAGCGCCGTTAAATAATTACACCTATTAATCTAATACTGGCTACTAAGTCAGTATATCACTGGTTGCAAAGTTTTACATACATGACTTAAATGTTACAGTACACAGTCTATAACAATGCCAGATTGCGCAGCGTGCAAGGAGGCCAAAAAAATAATGCAACGACATTTCTCGGATAAAAACGTTTTAATGCTTCTTGAACATACGTGGCTAAATATTTGAACGTCTTCACTCCGTTAATGTGCACCGCACAGTAACTTACATTTTTAGCGCCTTTGAAGCCATTTCATGAGATAAAAATCTGATAAAATAACGCTGGATAAAAACGAAAGTTCTGTTAAAACAGAATGTGATATAAAACTAGGAGGCTGCCATGTTGCAAGACAGAGGTAAAATATTTAAAATGTAAGTATTTTAAAACTACCTCAGAAAATAATGTGTAAAATTTAATGAGAATAGTTTTGCCTTTTTGTGATTTTGATTAATACATATTTTCTGCGGGCCCTGTATTGTTTACAAATGGCGACAGACGGGCAGTTGACATGTGCGTACACGATTTACACGGCTTCGGAACGTTCAGATACAGAGAACATTACTGAATCTGCTGAGAGGGAATTGCTGTGAGAACACAAGAGTCATGACCGACGGTTTTGGTGCGATTTCATGGTGGGGCTTTAGCCCTGCTCTCGATTTGCAAGATTTGGTATTGGTATCAGGTAATTGTCACCTATCACTGTCAGTCCATTCAATGTTTCATTCCATTCGTAGTGAAAGTCGGACCGTGTATATACACGGTAAATTGTAGAAGTTAGGACCTAGTTAAACTATTTATCTTAGCAACTTTGAATTTTCTATCGTTTATGGCAGTGATTGACAGATTAACGTTTTGCAATGATCTGTACTTTCGAAGTGGGGTAATTCCTCTTTCTGGCAATGCAGTCTCAATCCGACACATTTGGGATGAGTTTCACAGGTGTCTTGCCACCACAGAATGTGATATAGCTCTAATTAATAAAGACTGCATGTGTGACTACGTTATCAATCATTCATTCTGACCGTTGCTTGATATGGCAGAATGCAACATCTTGCTCCTGTTTTTCAAAACATACTATAATAACATATTAAGGTATGGAATGCATGCTTACGGATTTTTTCTTTCATTTTAACTGTATTTATGTGTAATTTCATTTCAGAATCACTTGGAAGACTTAAGTGACAACTGATAAGTCAAGTGAAGGTAAGATCTGGTGTTTAATCATTCTCTAAATAGCATGTCAAGTTTTTGAAATTGAACTGTATGGAAGTGATAATATTTTCACAGAATTGTAACTCCATGCTTAGTAAATACATGTAAGTGGCACACCGTCAGAGGTATAGTCTTACACCTCTGACATAGTGCCCACAGTGAGTGCCACCAAACTGTTTTTTTCATGTTTTTGAAACCACATGTTTGAGGCACAGTCAGAAAATACTTTGCCAACATTTTTTTTTGTATAATCCTTTGAATATGACTGCTAATACTATGAGGGCATTCAACTTGCTAAAGATAACATTGATGTATGATAAATGTGACCAGAAGTGAATTGTTGCTATTTATAATTAAAAAAAAATAACATCCACAGTAAATGCGTTTCTTTATATTTTTTTTTTTCAGATGAGTTATGTATTTTGTTGGTTGGCAGTGGTGACAGTCGGCATATTCTGAAAACAGTGGCTCAGTCCTATAGACATGGAGACAGACGACTGCATGTAAGAGGTTTTGTTGTATATATATATATATATATATATATATATACATGCATTACAGTGGTGTCATGGGTCTTGTGTTTGATCCAAGCGTTCACACAGGCTTTGTTGCTTGAATATTTTGTCCATTAATTGAAACCCATGTTGATGTTGTCTTGTATTTTTAGTGTTGATTGTCAGCTGTTTTAGAAACTGTAAATCCAGGATCAAAATGTTTGATCATTCATTTGTTTCTGTGTTGTACCTGGAGTGTTGGTGTCCAATAATAGGGAAAGCAATGTTAAACAAAGTGTTAGGGGTGGTATCTTAAAATGTTTTGTTGGATTGAGCTCAGGGTTTGCCCACATGTAGAGCATGATAACATGAGGTGGTTATTCCATCGTTGATTCGCTGTTTACATATTTAATACCATAAATTACAAACTTCATTCACAAGTGAATTGTGTATTAGATCAATGTAATGGGCCTAATCCAGCCCTTCTCGGCTTCCGATTACCAAACGCTGCTGTTCCCTCAAAGACCCTTTGCATAAACACCCCCCCCCCCCCCCAAAAAAACACATTACAGCCCGAATGTACCAATGCAGATAAGTAAACACAAACTCTTTTGGAAAATGCTGTATGTGGGAACTCTGAAGATTTGTGTTGCCAGCCGCACTACATGTACATACTATGCTCTCCGGCTGCATCATCCACTAGTCACATTTGTGGTTGTCATGATTCCCTGTTCTCCTGTTGAGCATGCGCCTACTGCTGGGAGCCTAGGCTAGCCAATGCCATGAACTGACAGTAAGAGGTACCTGCATTTGGCCCTAACATAGCACAGTCCAAGAAAGGTGACTGTTGAAGCAGTGGGGGCGATATGTAATTATTCAAAATATTCATGGGTTGTCCTGAACAATTCCATTACAATTAGTAATTGTGCATGTGGACGGTTTCCCTCGAAGAATGGCTTACCAGGAAGTACATGTACTGTTGATAAAAAGCCTGTCAGAATTTTGCCAAACTTAACGTCACAGCAAACGCGGACTAAGTAAGGGTAGGTGTTCTGGTGTACACGTGGAGTGGAGGTCACCTGTATGGACCAAAGCACCTAAAAATTTATGAGAATAAAAATATCCAAAAAAACATCCACCTCTGTCCTTTGGAGGTTAGATTAAGCCCTTGTGTTAATCTTAAAAAGTAGAGCATAGTATCTTAAAAAGTACAGCATGTACTAAGCTCAGGCTTTGCACACACATAGAGGACAATAGCAAGAGGGAGATGTTCCATCGCAAAATTCATGACTTAGTGTATTGTGGTGGTATAAGAATCAATGTTAAACAAAATGTTAAGGGTGGTGTCTCAAAAAGTACTGCATTGTATTGAAGTGAAGTTTTGCATAGAGATCAAGCACGATGACACATGAGGTATGTCCCATCGCTGATGCTCTATGTGCATATTAATTACCGTAAATTACCAAATTCAGTATTTCAGGTCTTTATGTGTTGAGCTGAAGTTTTGCATTCATATGTCTTCCACGGGCAGGGTATTTGGTAACCTTGCTGCCAAATCTAAGTTAAGGGCTCATATTAGAACCATCAGCTGAAATTGAGCTCAGGTCATCACAAAGACGAATTTTTATATGAAAAAAATATGTTTAATTTGATACACATAAATTATTGTTTGTTGTATTTTATCCATTTCTGTGTTCTGACACATTTCAAACTTTAAATCTCAATGGATGACCTCAATTTTTGTCAAGGTCATCACTCTGAAGACCTTTAAATATCAAAGATTGAGATCCCTGTTTTTTATGATTTCAGTTTTACGTTTTGGAGAACAATTTGGAATTATATGCCCGACACATTCTCTTTCTGACTATTGCCTTAGAACCTCCATGCAGAATGGGTCTGCAAGGTAAGAGTGCTGTACAAATAAGTGTGAAGTAAAGGTATACTTGTATGGTGATGTAAACAAAAAACACTAAATGAGAATTCAGATTTAGATTGAGAAAAAAATCAGGGGTTCTTTTTAAATAGATATCATAAATGAATGGATAAATAAAAATGTTTAACGGATCAAATAGATTTGTGGGCAAGTCACTGTTGGTCTTGTAGAAGCGTGTGTGTGTCTGAAGAAGACATTGTGTTACATACTCGTAGAATTCCTTTCCCACAGAAGACATTTAGTTACTTACTGGTAGAATTCCATGCCTAAAGAAGACATTGAGTTACTTACTGGTAGAATTCCTTGCATGAAGAAGACATTGAGCTACTTACTTGTAGAATTCCTTGCATAAAGAAGACATTGAGTTACTTACTGGTAGAATTCCTTGCCCGAAGAAAACATTGAGTTACTTACTGGTAAAATTCCTTGCTTAAAGAAAAGTTACATTTAGTAGAGTTCCATATCCAGAGAAGACATTGAGTTACTTACTGGTAGAATTCCTTGCATGAAGAAGACATTGAGTTACTTACTGATAGAATTCCTTGTCAGAAGAAGACATTGAGTTACTTACTGGTAGAATTCCTTGCCTGAAAAAGATTTGAGTTACTTACTGATAAAATTTCTTGCCTAATAGAATTCCTTGCTTGATAGAATTTCTTGCCTGAAAGAAGACATTTAGTTACATACTGATAGAATTCCTTGCTTGAAGAAGACATTTAGTTACATACTGGTAGAATTCAACACCTGAAGAAGACATTGAGTTACTGACTGATAGAATTCATAGCCTTAAGAAGACATTGAGTTACTTACTGGTAGAATTCCTTGCATGAAAAAGACATTTAGTTACATACTGGTAGAATTCATCGCCTGAAGAAGACATTGAGTTACTCACTGGTAGAATTCCTTGCCTAAAGGATTGAGTTAACTTAATTGTCTGCAGTGTCTTCATAGATGTATTTGGCAACCATTGCTTTCCTTCATCATTTCAGAGAAGACTGAGCTATTTCTAGAGCTGTTTGGAAACATTCTTGTGAGGCAGCAGTCATGTGAATATGTCCAGAAAATGGCAAATTACTTCATCAAGTAAGCCCAGATCTTGTTACAAAATGCAAATGGAATATTATGTGCATTCAGTGTGGCCTTTTCATTCAAGTAAGATGAGATGATCGTGTGAATTATAGGTGAAGAGATGAAACAGGGTGGGTGTCCCAGCAACAGGCACTTAATGTCATTATTCAGCCTTCATTTATTTCAACACTTATACTGATTGCCCTTTAGTTGGACAAACCAACCAATGTAGTTTTGTCTCCCAAAAGATTGAATAATTAGGATATATGATGTGTTTTTGAAAGACTTTTGAACCTTACATTTCATATACGCTAGTCATTTTGTTGAATGCTATGTGAATAATTATATTTGTGAAGATATGTTTGAGGATTGGCCTTCTAACTGAAGCATCCATTGTCACAGTTCAGTTATATATTAACAGTGTACTTTTATATTGTATTTACATGTAAAAGTTTGGCTATACAACTAAGTATTACTATTATTATCTTGTTTTTTCAGAATGGTGACAGACTTTGATTATTTAGAGAAGAAACTACCACTGCTTGATTTATCTCAGTTGAAGGTAATAATTACGGTTCAAATTAGTGATAAATTTGACGTTCGATATATCTATCAAGTGAACTATAAGATTTTAGTGGTGCTTCATGGCAGTGTCTTTTTCCTTTGGAGAAAGCTGTTCGGTATTTGTGTTAAACCAGACGTTAAGTCTTCCACATTTGAGAGTGTTTTGTAAACTATCCTGCATTGATGCCACTCTCTCTTTATCACATTTGAAGACATATGGTTTTGTTTTCAGTTTAAAGAACGAGACTTCCTGGAAGGTATATTCAAATTCTGGAGGAACCCAAATTTCCAGATTTTTGAGGTGTGGAAGTACTGGTAGGTTTGCCTTGTCATCCACTTGAATTTTACATCATTATGTGAATAGTACAAAGAAACTATCTTCTTTTTTTTTTTAATATCTGTTTCTGAAATTTTAAACATTTTGGAATTCATTCGTTCAAGGTATTTAACGTCTGAGGCATATGGAAGGCTTGTATTTATTTGAGTGGTGCTTTACGTATGCTGAAAATTGCTGACTTATTGGAGGAAAACTTGCAGAGATAGGGGAAACCATGGTAGCTTGAAGTACCTCATAACCCTCCCCACTTAAGACCACAGTGAAACCAGTGATAGCTGGTTTCAATCTTGCAGCCTTATTGGTCAAGAGTATTCATCTTCTAAGACAAAACATTTAAGCTAGGAAGGACCCCATACTATTTTTTCCCAATAATTTTTTCATTTATATATTGCATGTGGAATGTGTGATGATATGACCTTGTCATATGAAACTATATAACACTAGTGGTGTTGTCATATGAAGTCTATATAACACTATTATTGGTGCATTATTATCTTGATTTATTTCATAAACAGGGATGCAAGGCTTCGTCAATATTTGAAGACTCGTTATGACAGCAGACTGAACGCATTTGACTGGGACTATCATATGAACCTTCTTGAAAGAGGTGGTCATGTAAGTGTTGCTCAACATAGCATGATGTGTGTCTTACTGTTCAGTAGTAAGTACTGAGAAAGTGGTAAGTAGCAAAGCAACATAGCATGATGTGTGTCTTACTGTTCAGTAGTAAGTACTGAGAAAGTGGTAAGTAGCAAAGCAACATAGCATGATGTGTGTCTTACAGTTCAGTAGTAAGTACTGAGTAAGTACTAATCAGATTGCCACTGGGCTTAGTTACATGGCCACAAGGCAGATTTGTGGTGTTTATATTTGAGGGTGTGTAGCCATTTTGGAAAAACATACTCTGATTTCCTTTGTACTTTCTGGCCAATTTTCAACCTTTATGCCCAAGTGCATATTATTGTCAAACATCATCTGATGGAGATGGGTAGCAGGGATAATGTGATTAAATGGGATAATCCTGGGTTTTTCAGGTGGATATTATTCACAAGTCAGAGTACAACCATTGGAGGGAGAAGGGTGTTGCGTTCGAGATAAGAGAAGGGGCATACGATGTTCCTAACAAAACACTAGCTTCAGGGCTGATCATTAAGAAGGTAAGATTATTTATTTATTTGTAAGACTCTGCAGCAGTGGGTTTTACAACATACAGTGTATGGTAAACAAAGAAAAAAGTAAGATGTAGTGGGATAGTAAACAAATCAAGGTTGTAAATGTTTAAGATGTATTTTACCATGGTAGTTATTTTGGCAAGGGATCCCATTTTGGTACCATACACTTTTACATTGTAAAACCCTTTGCTGTTGGCATTACCTTGTGAGGACAGGTACATGTATATTACACAGGATACTAGCCTCTGTGCGACAAACTCCTTACAGCGCACGTGCCACCCCCTATGCTCGCTTTAAATCACTGCCACCAGTAGCAAATTTGTACAGAAAACATGAACACCTAGGTCACTGGCGCCATAGTGATGAGGCAAGAATTGAGGTCAGAAAACACAAAAACTGTCTCGACATTTGTTTCTAATAATACTTTATACACAAGCATAGCTTTATCTCATCATGCTTTATCTTCTAACCAACACCAGAAACAATATTATTGTTAATGATTTAATAGTTTGGTGCAGGAACACCAGTGGTGATCTATGCTTAGAAGACTATATACTTCGCACCAACTCCAAAGGTCAAGTCTGGCTAGTAATGGTATTGATGTAAAGCGAGTGTAGGGGAGCAGCACATGCGCTCTAAGGAGTAGGTCTATTCAGTCGTTATTTTGTGATTTTTATTTTGTTGTGTTCTAATCTTTAAGATTTTATTTCCCTAAATTTCCTTCAGGATGGAGAGAACTTGGCTAAACGGGGTTACTGGGGAGACATCCTTGTCAGTCCTTTCATTGCCCTAGGGGTGGAGACTGAGGAAGTGTCTATGTATAAGAAGTATAACCAGGCCTACGGCAAGGTGAGATATTGTGCTACATCGTAATCTTGGTCCCCAGTTATATGCCATGTACAGCAGTAATCGTGTATAGCAGAAAAGGCATAACACAAATAACATCAACAGCACAATACAGAGGCAGCTTTCCCTGATTTGGCTGTAAGTAGGAGTTTGCTGAGGTTTAACCGTTTACTCAGGCTATGCCTGTAATGGGCCTGTCTTTTCCTACCAGAAGTCAGCAGTGTGATAATATTTTGTAAGCAAATTGGTTACATATATTACAAATGCATTGCAGGAGAACGTTGTTCAGTCCAGTTTGGACCTGGGTCGACAATGCTCAAGGAAATTAAATGCCTATTAATTGCTAAAAATAATTTTATTAGGGCATGAATGGTAGGACCGTACGCTTTTGCCAAATGTTGAATGCTATTTTTCATGTTGTTATGAGTGAGTGAGTGAGTGCTTGGGGTTTAACATCGTTCTCAACAATTTTTCAGTCATATGACGACGATCATGTTGTTATGAAAGCTGAAAACTACTCTTATTCTTCAACCTTTTCGTCCACCTCTGCAACCAATATTTTGAAACCATCTGAGAAAACTGGGGGATGTAGAGAAATTAGTTTTATGGAGCTTACATCTTTAAGTGCATAAATTCAACTGAAAAAAGTGGATTAACTGGTGGATTAAAGGTTGAAGATTTACTGTAATGCTACACTCATTCATGATGGTAAAGAAATTTTTTTCCTGTTCTATTAAGACAGCACAAGACATTGCAGAGTACAACGTATTGGCCATGTTTCACGAGTTGGCTACCAGGGAGCACTATGTCTTACCCAAGATAGAAGAAACAACTACATCAGAGTCAGAAAAAGGTGGCCCCAAATTGACAGGTATGCTCACATCATCTTCTCCGCATAGCTCACTGACTGTGCTGGGCACATTTGCTATTGTATGGCACATTTGCTGTTGAATGGCACATTTGCTATTGTATGGCACATTTGCTATTGTATGGCACATTTGCTGTTGAATGGCACATTTGCTATTGTATGGCACATTTGCTTTTGTATGGCACATTTGCTATTGTATGGCACATTTGCTGTTGAATGGCACATTTGCTATTGTATAGCACATTTACTATTGTATGGCACATTTGCTATTGTATGGCACATTTGCTATTGTATGGCACATTTGCTCTTGAATGGCACATTTGCTATTGTGTGGCACATTTGCTATTGTATGGCACATTTGCTATTGTATGGCACATTTGCTGTTGAATGGCACATTTGCTGTTGTATGGCACATTTGCTGTTATTACCAACAGTAAAAACTTTGGCAGATAAGTCCTTGATTAACCTTTTACATTTTTATGTCAGAAATCACAGAAGAGGATGAAGAATCTGGTTCCCCTCAGGAAAAAAAAACAGAGACAGAAGATAGTGCAATGTGTGAATCTTCAAAGGCTACTCCTTTGGATCAGGAATATGGTGGGTTGTCCATTGGAGTCTCATTTCATTTATAGTGAAGGTCTTTTATATGCTTTTTTAACTTTTATATTTGTTTCGTTTTGGTTAAATATTGGTCATTTCACAATGGCGTCTCCTTGTTGTATGCCATTGTGAACTCTGACACCTATTTAGAGAAGCTTATTGTCTCTCTAGCTACTTTACCAGATTTATGGAGTGTCAAAGTTTACCTGATTTTTTGGACACATTTCTACATATTATCTGTAGAAAGCTTTCCACATCTATATTGGTACTAGGAGCCTATGGCACTGTGCCTTCCTATACTGCGACATTTTCACAATGGTGTCTCCCTGTGATATGCCCACCTGAGCTCCAGTTAGTTCTATATCAATAGTCATGGTGATATAATGGGTACATGTACAATGCTTGTTGCTGGTAACACAGTTATTGAGGGCTTGATACAAGTGAATACAGGTCTGGTCTTTGATTGAATTCCATTCAAAACATTCCATTCCATTCTCTTCTAAATATAATCGCCTATTTTGCTAAATTTTTTTTGTCTGTTTCAGAGCCTCTGCAGGTGAATGGTGTCAAGGTCACCTTACTTCCTCTGAACTGTCTACCAGATATGCATAAGAAGAGCAAGTACAAGAAGAAATTTGACCTGATGTACTTCTCCAATAGGTGAGGCTGTTACCAAGATCAAGACAACACATTGTTAATGTTTATTTCACCAAGTGCTCAAACCACTATGGTGGCATTGTGGTTTAATACATTATCCACCTCGGGACACCTCGGGAAGTCGGGAGACTGGAGATCAAACCTGGGTCGGGTCATACAAAAGACTTCAAAAATTGTTTTGGCGCTCAGCTCTGACATGACAAAGCACTGAAACAGAGCTGGTTGGTCCAGTATAATGTGATTGGAGGGCTGTCATGTCTGGTGTCTGTGGCTAGATACTAAAGTGGAGGCGAAAAGTGGAATGTAAATTCACCCTCCCAATAATTCCTCATTGTCATGCGATTCAAAATTGTTAAGTACGACTTAAAACCCAAAGCATGCATACATACATTCAAATTGCTCGGTGAACAGTTTTTTTTTCCTGAATTTTTTGAACCTGATAAGAGTGATGGCTGAGTATAGGATTTACTGGCAGTGTAAACAGTTAGCCTATGCATTATAGAGACCTATGTGTGCCAGGTGTGACGTGAGCAATGACTCATCTAGTTATCTTGTAGAAATACGAGACATGCATGATTTATATTTGTTGAATATGCATACAGCATTCCTCCCCCACCTGCATGTGATGATCATGGCCCCTTGTTTAGAGCCCACGTTATAAGCATTCATGGCCTTTTCATGTTGGTCAGACATGCATTTGAGACTTCATCATGGTGGTCAGACAAGCATTAGAGACTTCATCATGGTGGTCAGACAAGCATTAGAGACTTCATCATGGTGGTCAGACAAGCATTAGAGACGTCATCATGGTGGTCAGACAAGCATTAGAGACTTCATCATGGTGGTCAGTCATGTAGTACAAGGACTGATGTACCCAAGGCAATGTCAGGAATACACGCCTCACAATGTGTCTTTGATTGTAATTGTTTCTTATGTGGAGATTATTTGAATGCAAAACATTTGTGTTTTCTTGTTCTGTGGAACACAAGAGTGGACAATATTTATTAGCTAAATTGTTAGCTCATTGTATTGTATCCATTGGTTTCTAAACATTCTTTTTAAATTTTAGCCATTCTTGCTCCTATCTTTACAGCATGGTTCATCAGTTTGCCCCTGAAGTTGGAGGTTTGTTTAAGGACAAGGGTATTCTTACCATGGAGACAGCAAAGTAAGCATAAAATTTGTCAAATGTCTTAGACGGGTGAAGGTAGGGTTGGGGGGGGGTGCATGGCAGAAAGGTTTAGCTGCTGGTTTGTCAGTCATCAGGACACACAAGATGTTGGTTCAGTTCCAGTCAGTCTTGGACAGGTCCCCAACTTCAACTGTTCTTGATGCATTGGTGACAATTAGAGGTTAAAAAGTGCTTTATGGCATTTTGGCTGGTCTTACATGATTATTGGAGATCATTTGCTTTTTGGGCAAATGATTTATTGATCAATTGAATGGCATGTTCAAGAATTGTGGGTGGAGGAAACTGGAATACCCAGGATAAAACACCATGTACCTGTAAACAAACATCTTGCCTGAAAACTGCACCCAACTCACCAATATTTAAATATGTACCCTTATTAGTCAAGGAACTCGTCACAGCGAGTCAGCGATGTGACCATCTGTGCCAGAAATGCTACCATATAATATTGGTGTGTGGGCCACAGGGTGAAATGTTTGTGTTACCGGGTACTTGCCTGGTGGTTTACACCAGATGCATCATTTGTCCTCCATGGATAGAACTGACTGTGCTCATGTAAGTGAGAAAAAGTTTCTCACATTATTCATAATAATAGGCTGTGTTGAAGGTACATCATATCATGAATACATGTACGTTATTTCTTGATTAGATCATATCATGAATTATCATGAGTACTTCATCTGATGGGTAAGTCATACCATATGTACGCTGTGTAATGCAGGTGTTCTCTTCAGCATCTCACTATTTACACTCGTTTAGAAGGTAATTGTACATGTATAAATAGAGTGCATTTCTCTTCATTTTAAATTACTGATCTGTTAAGCCACAGTCATTCGTTCATTCTTCATTTTAACAGCCATTTGCACATGGTGTTTCAGATTCATGTTGGAGTTGAAGCCAGAGCAAGCCAATCAGTTTTCAGATAAGATCACAGGCATGGCAAAGGCAGCAGGCTGTCAGGTGAGCTACAATGTATGTGAATGTGTGTGCACATTGTACTAGGATTGAGGTAGTTTTGCTCAGAAAGTTCTTATTTACCTGTATCTGTTTACTGTATTTTACAATTTTTAGTATTTATATTTACATATTTTATGTCACTACATTGTATTGAAATATTCCACACGCCCTTACTTCCTCAAACTTACATGTTTGATTCTGTCCCTATTGAAAGTACTGTGGGTATAACATGTAATTGTTCATCTTTCGACCACCTTCAGCCAGACTGCTGCTATGTTTTATCTGCTGATGATGTAACATGTCTCATACAGTACGCTTAAGTTTATTCTTGTGGATTATAGAACAAAATAATACAAAATTTACAATAAATCCAGTTTTGTTAAATGATTTTGCCATTAGACGGATGATGTTCAAGTTATGTATGACAGCTTTTGTGGATCATTAGGAAGTCTTTATCATCTTGACGAGTGTAATTCTCATGTGTCATGTGTATTCTCGTGAGGTTTCAACATTTGATGTCACTGGAATTTTATGCGTGCAGTGTTGGTAAATTTATAATATTTTAAATTTTTATTCTTGTTTTTGTGTTGTTTGTGTCCTTTGCAGCCTGCAAAGCCGTGTGACGGAGCTAAAGATGATGTTGCTGTGTTCACATTCCAAAGAGGTACAGCATCCTGACATGCCACTGGCCACAATCAGATGGATTCCTCGATCTGTACATATCATCAAACACCTTTACTGGTTCCTTAATTGTATACTTTGTCTTCACATACATGCATCATTCATCCAACTCCAAGTCTTCTTCCATGAAGAACCATTGAACAATATGAATAATGGTATATTGTTACAACTGTACAATCTTATGTCAAATCAGTTTTCAAGGGGAAAAAAATGAGAAGAACTGAAAATTATATGACAGATCAATGAAAACTGTATCTGAAACTATCATTTATTTGCTTATTTATATTTCTTGAAATGGAATGATATGCATTGAAAATTTGTTAATCGCATTTTAAATTTTCAAACTGTTTTAGAATCCATGTGTTAATACAGAAGTTGTTCTGATGTCATTGTCATGAATCAGAATAATGAAACCATTGGGAAATTTTAATAATTTGATAAATATATTGCCCATTCTATTTGTAAACCTCAGTGTGAGTATGTGATGAGAAAAGTTGTGTGTATATTAGTGAATCTGCACATCAGTACATTTGTTACAAACTCAAAAAGTGACATGTTTTGACTCTGATGACATAAATTTATACAAAAGGTTGCAAGTGTCTAAAGAATTCCCCATTTTTAATGTAAATGTATTTATAGAGAAGCCATCAGTGTTATATTTTGTTTATTCCACAATTTGTTTCATTCCGTCCATGTCATGTCTAATAAAAGGACAACTGTATTTTTTATTGTACAAAAAAAATTAGGAGATATGTCAATAAAAAGCTGTTATAAAGAACTGTATACTCTGTTTGATGCTTATGTCTGTAATTGCTGTTATGTTAAAATCATTTATATGCAATAGGAAAGAATAATCAAACCAATCAGTTTTTATAATCATCCTCTCTGGCTAATTGACCTTGAGCACTGAGGTCATCATTCGCTTGAATCTAGCTGGTTTTGGCTATGACTGTAAGTCAGAAAGTTTTATACAAAGAGTGGTGCTTTTCTGTGAAATCTGCTTACTTTCCCTCATAAAACTGATTGTCTATAAATGAAATATTATTACTTATTTGTGCAGCAGTTTTGTGGAAATGTAAAAATTCGAATATGTGGTTCGTTAGCTGGACTAGACATGGGAAAAAAAATCCTGCTACATTTACATGTATATCGGCTAAAACATGCAGACCCGGTGTACCAAATATTAGAAGAATTAGGGTAATGACAATCAGGGTTGTGTGGAAATTTGAGTAAATGTTGAAAAATTAAAATTTAACCTCAAACCCCTACTGCAACTGTAGTTTAAACAAAATGCTCAGTGTACATAGGCCTATATGATCTTAAATTTATTTAGAAAGTTACTCATTTTGCTGTATTCTGAGTGTTGTAATAATCTTAGAAAGGTGATTTGAGTTTTGGATAAAGATGAGATGATAAGCCTGTCATATGAAAAGAAATTTCTGCACTAAATATGAAATTTTTTACTTTCAAATTTATTTTCCTTGCTTTTGGCGAATGTTTAGGACAAATACATGTACAATAATACACTTTATCATATAGGTGGAAAGATTATACTCCACTCATTACAATGGAGGTTTCATTGAAAAATCTAGATTTTCTTTTATCTGAAAATCAAGATTTGTGCTGAAGTTATCTATGTAGATGCTAAAGAGGGGAACCACCTGTTTCATTAATATTGCAAAATTACCTCCCTTGGATGAAATCTCTTGTGAAGTGTTCATTCAGCGCGCGAGAAGTGACAACACCCACTGTAGCGTGCATGTGGACGACAGTTGACAGGGTGATAATTTGCTTGATTCGGGGATGAAATTTGGTTTGTTTTTGCGAGCGGAATGTGAGAAACTTGCCGCAAGGGTGTTAAAAGGGTAAATACAACAGTCTCGGGTTTTATATATTGGCCGTTCTCTTGTTCTTTGTGATGTTTGTGGAAAAGCTTACGTAGACAAGAACAGTCTGAAGTGGCGAAAAACAAAAAACAAGCAAAGATTCAGACATGTTCACATGTCCATCTCTTGTTTGTCTTAAGCTTTTAAGTTGTTAGATCCATCAGTTTTCAAATTAAAAGCCAGACGATATGATCGTCTTCTGAAGAGTTTGAAGGCGGAATCTTTAAAACAATGTTAAACAGTGCATAGGTACACGTCTTTTTGTTTTACTTTGTCTTTGTTAATGAAGAAAGTGTATATTTAATAGATGGAATAGGGTGATACAGTATTTTGAAAAGCTCAGTCTCAGAAATTCAGTAATCCAAGTCTTATTGCTATGCAACACACCACATTCCCACTGCAGAGCCTGAACAAGGTGGTTCCTTAATCTTGGATTATGAAGAGTCAGTGAACATAAAATATTGGAACAATATATATTTTTGTGTTATTTCACAGTCTACACATCAGTTTAACTAATTTTAGACTAGTAATGGAAATACAAAGATCTTATCTGTAAAGATGATTACCAATTTTTCAGTTGTTACTTTTATTGTTCTTAAATTAGGTGACTGTGGGCAATACTAAAAAAATTTCATAATCATCAGGAGAAAAACATGTTGTTTTCAGTTTAAATACAATTTGTTCTGTTGTTAGCTATCATACTATCATTTAATATAAAACAAAATATCTGGAAAAAAAAACTTAATCAGCTTGTCCTACTGTTTCATTATGATATTAAATTCAGCAAATCAATGTTAGTAGTTGTTTTTAACCACAACTGAGTAACTAAGTAAGTCACATTTAATTTCAACCATAATTAAACATAAATTCAAATGTACATAAAAAAAAAATAAATAGTACATATCATGATATCATGATAGCGAACATCTGCCACACTCACCTTGGTCAGAGTAAACAAATCTTGCTCCGCTGGCTTATTAACGGCCTGAGAAAATACACCATTGTCTACTCTCTCAGGTAGCAAAACTGCCTACTTGTGTAACAGTAAATCAACATTTTCCCATTAACGAACCAGAGAAGCTTTCTAGAATATTGAAATAGCGACCAGGTTGTCTGTCCGTTTATCCTTAACCATTACCTTGTCACTACAGTTTTGATTGGCTTTCCATGGGCATTGTGGAGACCATGTGAGGATATGCATGTGCTGTTTTGATTGGGCAAGCTAAATAATTTAAAGGTATTACCCTCTAAACGCAGAATGGGGAATTGTAGAAAGAGAGTAGTTAGAGTATTATACTGGTCTCTCAATGCTGGATATAGCATGTCCAATCCTTGCTTTTCATTTCTGGTTACATGTAAACTGTGTGTGCTGAGCTTTCTCAGATTTGTTGACATGCCTCATCATGCTTTCATATATAGTACATCTATTTGCAAAGTGGTGGGCAGTATTGTACCACACCTTCCAGCATCATCATGTATCGAAATATGAGCCATATATGCACAGTGCATGCAGCTGATCTATATGAAATCGGTCTGTTGCTAGCTCTGGGAGAAATGCCATTTTTTGGTAGTTCTTTAGTGTCTTATGAATTTGATAAGACCTACACGTACTTGTAAATAAAGCATGTATAAATATTTTGGTTGTTTTTCCCAGATCAAAATGCTGATTCCAAACTCTAGCGAGTATATTATAAATTTCTAGTGTTAATGCTAATGACATATCTTGAATAAAAATATCCCCTGGGCCATGCCTGGTTTCCTCGCACCATAAGTGAAATATTCTTGAGTACGGTGTAGAACACCAAACAAATAAATAAATAAATGAACAAATATACATTCATTATTATTTCATATATTTCATCTTTCTGAAGTGAAACTCATTTAATAATTCATAAGAGGCAAAAAAAAAAATAATAATAATGCACAATTAAAAGAAACAAGAGAAAAAATTAATATTAATAGCCTTATAATTTAGCTTGTGCTTCTATTTTTAGCTTGCTCTTGATGCTAATACATTGATTTGCTTAATTGCTTGTAATTACCTTCTAAATATTTGCAGATGTACGGATAGCAATGATGTAAGAGGCTGTTTGACCAGGTGAATGAAGCATGCCACAGCTAAGCCCCAGCCTTTGTGTGAATGCCTGGCCTGGAGATAGGGTGTCAACATGAGCAGGATTTGAGGGGGACAGAGAAGATACCCTGGACTGAAAACACTAGAAAAGTAACCAGCAAGAGAAAGGCAGTTCTGAATGTAGTTGACATTATATAACTTGGCGACAGTCTTTAAATTGTTCACGTTTGCTCCCAGTCCGCAGGTCACGTCTCGTCCTACCGTGGTTAGGGTGGGATGTGAGTTCTCAGGTAGTACAGTTGAAGAACTGTCCTGATTAACTACAATTGTGAGTTCGTCTGAAAGAATTGAGCGAGGGGAAACGTGAAGCTGAGCGCCTTTGTGAAACTTTCACATATGATACTGTGCTGATTGTCAACTTCTGTGATGACATGAACTTGCTACTGCAGTAAATCTGTGACACTGGCAGTATGACACAGATGATGGTACAGTGTATGGATATATGTGTATACATACAGGTACAAAATCTACAGACACTGTTTGTTTAGCCTTTTTCACGTGATGACCAAGTCGAGTCATCCCTTTTAAAGTATGTGGCGAGAAAAGTCTACTTGGTGACAAGACAGTGAATAGAAGCTGTGCTTTTAGTCATGTACTTACCACTTCCTTTGTGTGAATTCAGTGTGGAGGAACAGTGCCCAACACGTGCTTCACTTACCCTCACTTGTTTTGGAGTTTCCATGTGGTGCAGTGGGCTGATTGTGGAAAACAGGATCTCATAGGCATGGTTGAATCTCTGTTATACCTGCCTGTACCAGTATAGTGGTTCGTATCAATGACACTAGGCAGTCACAAGTCTTATACAAAGATTTTTTTGATTGATTTCGCAAATCAGCTAAATGAGGCGAAAAATGATTTTCCGTCTGGGTCTGACGCTGGTGATATTTGTGGGGGTGCTGCTGTATTACATGATAAAGATGGAGAAGCATGATGACAGAGTGAAAGATGACATTCACAGCAATGTGAGAGTGGCTGATACACTAGAGGAACCTAGTGTGATTGAGGACAAGAGAGAGTCCCACCTGGCTGCCATGGATACAGATGACAAATCACAGCAAGCAAACAACAACCAAGTTACCAGGTATGTTATGCAACATTTATGCTTTTTAAGCGCTACATGTAGTTTCCACTAGATGCTACACAGTACCACATTGCTTTGAGTATAAATCATCTTTCTTGTACATGAATGTGATATGTAATCTGGTATTAAAATAATGCAGCTTGAATTTGGTTGTATTATTGTAGTTGTTTTGTAGCAGAAATCAACATTTACATACGTTTTTCTTATAGTATAATATTTACTGTATTTCACCTAAGGTTTTGCATTTTTCTGCACATTTTGCTACATTCTAATTGATTCATCTATTCTAATTGATGCATCTACCATTAATCTTCAACCCACTTAGCTACATTCTAATTGATTCATCTACCAATAGTCTTCAACACATTTTGCTACATTCTAATTGATGCATCTACCATTGATCTTTAACACATTTTGCTACATTTCAATTGATTCATCTATTCTAATTGATGCATCTACCATTAATCAACACATTTTCCTACATTCTAATTGATTCATCTATTCTAATTGATGCATCTACCATTAATCTTCAACCCATTTTGCTACATTCTAATTGATTCATCTACCATTAAAGGGCTACTTACATGTCAGAGTATTTTGTGAAGTATGATACATTTTGAATCAGAAAAACTAAGGGTTTAAATCTCATATACCCCTTGTGGGCAGGGCCTGCAGCTCTTACAAGTGTATGTTAGCCTGCCTGATCAGCCAGTGGCAATCAAGAATAACGGAGGATGTAGGGACAGTTTGGTATATTGATGTGTACATGTGAGATACAGTTGTATCATTTAGGATCTGGTAATCTATAGTGTCTGCTGGGTGTTCACATGGCTTGACTGTTCATCAGTATCTGGTCACCTCGGCTTCCCCACCAAGTTCCTTTTGGTATGAGCGGGGGGTACGTTACCTAAACTCCTAAAGGTCCAGCAGTTTGTAACATGTACATGACAATCTACCCATTTAATGGCTATTTGGGAATTCACCCTAAGAAGAGGAGTGGGTTTGTAGCATTCTCAGGTCAGTTGGTATGTGCCCCTCTGTCCTGTAGTGCATTTAATCAGAAGGGTTTGTGTTTGATTTGGACTGTCCCATACTGAGCGTGCGTGTGAAATCTCTGTGTAAACTGACCCACACTTAAGGGCTGAAATGGCCCTTGGACTGATGTCCTATTCCCTTCACCTAACACCAGTGTATCAGGAATACTAACCACACTTTTGTTAATTGACTAACTTGTTGCCAGTTTTCTTCTTGGCTTTGGGCCTCTCTGAAATAATTGCTTATCTGTGTGACATGAAAACATTTAGCAGAGTATTTTATCAGGTCAGTACCAACCACATGTAGTCAAATCTAAGTGAAATCTTCTTTAGCATTATACAACAGTGCAATAAGTAAATCACTGAGTTATTTATTTGTGATGTTCATACAGTATATTAAACAGGCAGTGTCTTCAAGATTGTACTCGGCAACACGCAGTGATACAGATATGGAAAATTTCTGACAGTTGCGTACATGTAGCTTGAACTCTTCAGTTATTTTGTCAACTGAATTCTGGTCAGAACTGAATAAAGCAAAAAAAAAAAAACAAACAAAAAACAAAAAAAAAAAAACATTTGGAATCCATTTATCCAAGTATGGCAGTAATTTATTGGATTTTTGTCATAAATATGTGTTTTTTTCTGCTGGTTACACGCTTCAGTAGTGCTTACTTAAATTTTTTATTCTTGTCTAGACAGATGTCTTTTGTATACCTGTTCAAGATACCCAGTGACACAATAATGACACAGTGATAAAGCTGTAAATTCCATTTAAAAGCCATCTATCAAACTGACTGAAATTAAGTACATTAATATGTATGAGAGGTATAACTTCATTGAATACCCTCTGGCCAGTTTACAACTGCAGAAAAGTCTAAATTTAACTGGACAATTGCTAGGTTGCTTTTTATGTAAGATTTTAATGTCTTCCTCATAAACACTGATGGTGAAGTTGCTGTAATCTGTAAGACCTGTTCTGTGAGGTTATTTTTGTTTTGCCATCAGTTTGCTCAGTCAGTATTTATTCTGACACGTTGAACACACATCCCCGAGTACATACATGTATATACATGTACAGTGTGTATGGGAAGGTTTTCTGGTTATGGTTATAACTTATAGCGTTAATTTGTAGAGTTTTTCACAGACACATTTTAAATCTGCTCCAAATGATAGGCATTTCATTTCGTAACTTGTTGGCCAAGAGTAGGGTGCTTGATTATCCAGATTTGATTATGTAAAGTGTTACAAAGATGGCTGCCTGTTAACATGACGTCCATTATGTGGTTTATTGTGAAATGCAAAGGTGTTTGGTCTGAAACTGAGGTCAAAGGTCAAAGCGAGCTTGGTTCACTCATCCGAACATCAGTGTCACAAAAACTGAAACACTGTTCTAAATATGAATAACAGACCCAGCATTCCAACATTCTGAAAACAAGCAAAAGTTAAGCGATGGACATTTTCCAGTTAACATACATTGGATAATATTAATTACAAATGTTTATATTAAAAATACTTGATGAATTATTTTCGCAGAGAAACCTTCCATAATGATATACAATAGCAGAAGATGCCTGTTGATAAAACATTTGTGATTAAAAACATTTCAGTTCAGTTTTAAAGTAAGCTTAATGGAGTGATTGTTTGTGGATTCAAGGTTTTCAAGACTGTTCAAGTCTTTGAATCCCTCATCTCTTCACCTTCTCAGAGTACATTAACAGAGGAAATCAATTTTATGATGCAAAATAACCAAAAAGTTATGCCAAAGGGAAACATTTCATTTTATGGCCATTTGGATTTTTGAACAAATTCTGTAGAAGAGACACAAGAACATAAGTGAAATATTCTTGAGTACAGCGTAAAACACCAATCAAATAAGTAAATAAATAAATCTTCAATTGTCGAAGGTAGCTCAGTCAATTTACAATAAAACTGTTCTTCCCCAACACCTTCACAGAGAAAACAATATATAGCACAGATGTATTACAGAGTTCCATCAAAAAATATATTCAGTATTTTTATGTGTAAAATAAGATAAAGCATCATATGGTTGGAAAGGTGAATTTACATACATTCAAACATACAAAAAGTAACAAAACAACCAATAGTGCTCTAAGGCTGACAGCCCTTGATGACAGTGATACATGTAGGATATATATTTTAGGAATAGGATTTATAATAAACAAAGATCGAAACAAGAGTTACACAGGTGTTGCTACTTTTCCAGCAACATATTTCGACATTAGCTGTCTTTTTGCCACCTTTGAAGCATGTGATCTTCATGACCTATGTTCGGTAAAAAGGTGTAAATATATGTATATATGTGTAGACTTCGTGCCCATGTACACCAAATAGACAGGTGAAAAAGGCTTACCTGTCAGTATACACAGTTACACACACACACTGAGAAATCCAGGTAAACTTCACCTGTGCATGATACAGGTGAAGTTATTCTCGCGCTCTGTGTACTATATTTACATCTTTATGACTTTTTATGACTAAAATTTTGTTGGAATATTGAAAGACTTTTAAAAGATGTGGAAGTGCTGTACATGTAATTATTACATGCAGCACTGGGTAACCTTGTAGGTTAAATTTTTGAATTTAGGGTTGAACATTAGAAACCTTTTCAAGTGTTTACTATCAGTTAAGAATTTATTAGCCAGCTTTCCAGTGAAATGTGGATTTAGTGGGCTGGGAATTTTGTCTGTAGTGGTTTTCCTTTCAAACTTGGTTTACCTACAAAAAAAATGTTTGTCATCTATTATCCAATTAAGCATTCTTTGGAAGAGAGGGCGGGATAAACGGGGCTGTGCAAAATGCCCTGCTTCATTTTGTGAAAATAATGTTGTTAAATCTGGAAAACTAGGATGATTAATTCTTGGCATGTTTACATCAGGCTTTAGTTTAAGCTAAAAAAAAAATATGTGCAGGAATGATAAAACACTTATTATACCTGGTGGTGGTGGTTGTTGAGTGGGGGGGGGGGGCGTCTGATTTCATAATTACTGTCGTACTTTGTGCGGTAGTGCTTTTCTATGTATTCAGATTCCGCTCATGGAATTCTTCCTAAAGTACTGAAACTCTTTCCCTGAAACTTAGAATACATCTTCCCTATAATCTAAACATACATGAGTTGAATTATGATCAGGTAATTACTTTCATTATTACTCCTGTTGAGATACTTTAGGTACTCTTTTGATTTACTGCGAATGGCCCCTTGAAACCATATCTGTGAAGCCAAACTAAGCAACATGATGTCCTGCCATTTCCTTGAAGGTTTTCTTAGTTTTCTGGGAGATGGAAGGAGGAGGGGAGGGGGTGTTTTCAGACAACTGAATTCTAGTTCCAAGATGCACATGAATATGTAGCCTTACAAAACGTGATTCAAATTAAAGTATTTATTTTTTATTTTTTTTTTTTGTATTATCGCAAGCCCATATGAATTGTTGTCATCCTGATAGCTGCTTGTCATCGAGGTCTTACTTTTGTAGCTGGGGGCCTCCGTGGCTCATTTGGTTAGCGTACTAGCGCAGCGTAATGACCCTGGAGCCTCTCACCAATGCAGTCACTGCGAGTTCAAGTCCAGCTCATGCTGGCTACGTGGGAAGGTCTGGCAGTAACTTGCGGACGGTTGTGGGTTTCCCCTGGGCTCTGCCCGGTTTCCTCCCACCATAATGCTGATCACCGTCGTATAAGTGAAATATTCTTATGTACGGCATGAAACACTGAATGAAAAAATAAATAAATACTTTTGTAGCTGACAAATATGAGATTAATTCACAACTGAAGCTGCTAGTCTTGACACAGCCGATCCTTTGCTTGTATTACCCCTGGGTGTATTTGCTCTGGACACACATTTAGCAAAGCACCTTACATGTGTGCACCTGTAAATCTACAGTGTAATTAAGAGTGTTATTATGAATCAGTATGTAGTTTGGGTAATGGGCAATTTTATAGTTCATGTGTATAAATGTGTTGTGAATGTACCCTTTAGTAAATCGACCAGGTGATTGATACATGTGTATAAAGGCCTGAACTGGATTACTTCATAGAATTTTGCAGTTTATGTCATTTTTACATATTTGATATTAATTTGTAACAAGATTATTCTAACAGACTGGCTTTCTGGTTACCCTACTTTACAAACCTCTTCAAGAAGAATATGTTTCAGATTGTATTATGAACTTCATATAGAAAATTTAATATATTTGAAATCATGCACAGTATGCAATCATACTTACTGTTGTTATGACAACATAAAGCCTTTTGTAGGTTGATTCACCAGACCTCACTGTGTGTAAATCATTATTATCATCAACTCTCCCCTTTGATCAACCTTTGCGGATTTGCAAGGTGTCCAAACTTCAAATAAAGTAAATGCAAATTTGAAAATTTGAACAAAGTTTTACACTATGCTATTAAATTAATGATTCTGTAACTTTATAGTCATTTTCTTTTAGGATAAGATTGAGTTCATTTAGATTTGACTTAAGACAGCCAGGATTTTGTGACGTGTGGACTGGTATTGGCAATGTTATGAAGACTAGAAAGTTAAGACATTATAAAACTGGAACTGTTAGATTCTCATCTCAATCTGTTAGAATAATCTTGTTACAAATTAATATCAAATATGTAAAAATGACATAAACTGCAAAATTCTATGAAGTGATCCAGCTCAGGCCTTTATACACTATTTCCAAACGTTCAGGGTCATCAATGATTTACTTGAATCATTCACATATGTACTTTTCCTGAGAATAAAGTCTATACATTTACCCCCTCTAATGTTTTCAGTGAGTGGTCAGGGGAGATAATGCACCTCTCAGTTGTGGCCTGTGGAGCCCCAAGAGTAGAAGAGACAATGGTACTGCTCAAGTCAGCAATTCTTCTGTCCAAGAGAAAACTAGTGTTCCATGTGTTTGCTGAGGATGAACTCCATCAGTCCTTCAAGGACCAGGTAGATATTTTCTCATCTCGGTTATTTTGATAAAAGCTAACAGTTTCACAATGATGATGAATTTTTTTTTGCTGTTTTACATCGCAGTAAAATGCTGTGTAAACCTCCAAACTTCATACAACATACATGTGTTTGAGTCATGATAATCTGTCACTCCACAGCTATCTTTCTGGCCAGAGGAGTTCCAGAAAAAGTTCAGGTTCAACATTTACTCCATCACCTTCCCTGCCGGTCATGTGTCAGAGTGGAAGAGGCTGTTCAAACCCTGTGCTTCCCAGAGACTCTTTATACCAGTGAGTATTGTGTTACTTTCCTTAGGCTTACAGTCTACCATCCTCAGCTGAAACACCCTGCAAATCCTTGTACGGGGGATCTCGAGACCGCTAATCCACATTGACTAATGGAAACGAACCTACTAACACCTAGCTAAAAATGGCTGTTGTTGTTTTATATCAGAAGTTGGTTTGACTCATAAAAGTGGGTTGCCAATGCTGGTTGGGTATAATTTTTTAGCATGAGTTGGGAATTCTGAGGATGGTCTCTGCGTGGAGGTCTGAGACTGCTGGGCAAGCACTACCATACTCTGCAGCGTTGTGAAGCAGATGGGCTTCACTGTTTCTGTCTGTAGTGGTAACTGATACATAAAATATCTTTTCTGTGAAGAATACACTTGGAAGACTTCATATCCGATATATGCACAGAGCTGTTTGACCCTGAATTTCTCACAAACAATAACGTCCGCCTCTCTATGAATTTATTTAATTTAGTGTTCAGTGATCAACGTCTTATTTCATGGGTAATCAGGAATATTAATGAAGATACCTCTCCCAATGAAAATTTGTCGTCTTTCGCGAAGGCTTTCAGCTTGTACAGAGTGCTCATTGGCTAACAGTGATTGTGTCAGTCACCACTTGTACCAGATAAACAGGTGTTTTTCAGCAGAACCTGAAACCATAAGGTTATGGGGGTCTGTCGTAGAGTAGTATTGTATGAGCACCTCCTGATTGGTCCACTGTATAATTTGACGTACTCTGAATGTAATGTTGTCTGCAATGATGCAATGCTTCTTTCATTTGTTGATGTTGAACTAATGTAATTTCAGTGAAAAACGTTGAAACTCTCTTTTGATTTATGTATGTGTTCTAAAATGTTCTTTTCAGACAGTGTGAAATGTATTCCAAAGCAAACACTGCATGTGATTGTTCAATTTACTACAGTAGTGAGCTTGTATCTGTATGTACCATGTTATCATTTCTGTATGGACCAGGCCGTTGTGATTGTCTGCAGCTGAACAGGTGAATTTCAGCCAGCTGTTTAGGGATGAGTTTGCCTTAGCAAGACAAGTTCTTGGAACACACTGAGTATTGCCAGTATATTTATGGGTTTGGCTATTAGTGGCATAGAGTATTACAAAAGATACAGTTACAGTCTGGTTTTAACTATGTTGTGAAGATAGCTGTTTCTGTATGGTAAATAACACGCTTGAACCATGATGTTCACTCGTTATGCTTCATTTTCTTTTTAACATGATGAATAACATGGTCACATTGTTTCTATTCTGATGAACACACTGTAACATCTTTGTTGTTTTTTCAGGTATTACTCAAAGATGTTGACTCCATTCTCTACGTCGACATGGACATTTTGTTTCTATTCTGATGAACTTTGTAAACACACTGTAACATCTTTGTTGTTTTTTCAGGTATTACTCAAAGATGTTGACTCCATTCTCTACGTCAACACGGACATTTTGTTTCTATTCTGATGAACTTTGTAAACACACTGTAACATCTTTGTTGTTTTTTCAGGTATTACTCAAAGATGTTGACTCCATTCTCTACGTCGACACGGACATTTTGTTTCTGCGTCCAGTGGATGATGTTTGGGACCACTTCCACAAGTTTAATTCTTCTCAGTTTGCGGCTTTAGCTCCAGAGCATGAAGATGAACAGACCAGCTGGTACAAAAGATTTGCACGCCACCCATACTATGGCCATTTAGGTTTGTCTGGACGTGTTGAATTGCTTTTGTAAATTCTTGTGAAAACAAGTTGTGCAGATATGCACTGAACTAGGTACAAATTGTCTGTTTACAGCACATGAATGTGCCTGTTGCTGTATAACTTAAGAATTCTTTATTAGTCTTTAGTTACATCAAATAAGGATATAAACATATTCATCAAAGTTAAGTACTTTATTTTGATGTCACTGCTCACATACTAGAATTTTATTTAATTCATTTTTGCTCTTTGATCTGATAAGTTAGGAAATCTGCACAAGTATCCTACGGATGGAGGTGGTGGGTTAGCCTGCTTTCCTCCCACCATAATGTTGGCAGATCAAACACCAATCAAATAAATAAATAAATAAATGTCTGCACCAAGAAAGACATAATGCACCCTGTTACACAAGATCTGCTCTGCCTAGTGTTCCTAGCTACATGTACATTTACAGCTACACCAAGACTAGAAATATGTGTAGGCTCAAACATACTGAGTAATGAAAGCTTGGAATTAGAAGACTATAACATACTTTGCACAGGAGAAGTTGATTGAATATCTGGTTCACGTAGCCGAAAGTTAGTATACATGAAATCTAAATTGTGAAGAAGTGTGCGTTGACACAACCATGTGATCAAGCCTGTTTTAAGCCGAATTTAAGCTAGTTCAGTAATAGCTACCTGAACTGATACCATCAAATGGGAACTCGGATATTTGATCCAATCACTGTTCGAACGGTACAGGCAAACTATCTAATGAACTGAAATTGTATTAAAGCCATGTCGTTGATCGGGGTTAAATACCACTGCTTAGTAATAAGGGAAAGTGTCATAACAGCTTAAAGCCACTTTTCACATTTATACCAGCTTAACTCTGCTTGTGCAAAAATGCTGATAGAAAAGCACATTTCAAGGGAGACTACTCTAAAGAGCAAAATTAAGTTAATGTCCTTTAAAATATTATAGAATGTCTTGGGTCTAAGGTATCACTGGTACATGGAAACTATTGTGAAAAGTGGATGGGATTTCCTGAAGGTTACCCAACAGGTACATGCAGCCTATATGGTATCACGGATATACCATTTGGGCTTTGGCTAAGCTTGGGTTGTTTTGTTGGCTTTCTTGATGAAATTTCCACCTGCCTTTGGTGGTAGGAACATTAAAGCTCTTAATCCTTTGCAGGTAGATTTCTTTCATTTCACAGGACGCAAATTCTAGAAAACTGCGTTATCATCTTAAAGATGAAGAGATATCAATGATGTAAGGTCACTGTTAACAAAGGCATAAAGGTAATACAATATCAAAGACTACAAAGACGAAAGGAGTAGGGATGACCTCAGTTAAGGTTTTATTCTAACATTCCATGTAAAATTCTTAAAAAGAATTAACATTTGTGCATCCTCCCTTCTCCCCTCAGCACAATGGCTTAAGCAAAATTAGGTAAAAAAAAAAAGGGAACTGCAGTGATATAATATTGCAATCTATCTGACGTCATTGGTCTAGTAATTTTCAAAATGCTGTGTTGTCATCACATTTAATAAGCAATCTCAGGCAAGGGAAGGTCCTATTTTAGGGTGAAGTTGGTTTCCATTCTCACCTGACGTCTATTTCTAGGTGTGAACTCGGGTGTAATGTTAATGAACCTGACCCGAATGAGGAAATTTGATTGGCTGACACATGTCCTCAAGTATTACCAGGAATACAAGATGAAGATTACGTGGGGAGACCAGGATGTAATCAATATCATCTTTCATTACTTCCCAGGTAGGAGCAGAAAAGACACAGATAACTTTCTCAGTTACATGCCTTTACATTGCGAACAAGTAGTTTCGTATCAGATAACTTTGATTACCCGTCATGATTCCTCAAGTTTTATTTGTGTTTATTGTGAAGCCCTGATAGTTAAAATTGTGTTAGTTACCCTAATTCTTCAACCTTTTCATCCCCCTCAGTGAGCAATATATTGAAACATTCTCAGAGAACTATGAGGTGTAGTGAAATAATTTGAACATTTGTAGGAAGCCTTCATCTTTAGTAACATAAACAAAACATTTTTGGTGTTATTTTCATAATTATTGTATGGATAATTTCACTGAAAAAAGGGCTTCAGTTAGTGAAAAGTTTGAAGATTTACATCATATAAAAGCTATGGAACTTTGGTAACAGTAAACAATGCTCACAAAGTTGTTTGTATAGTCTAGTGCTCATACCAGACCGTATGTCACACATCAAATAGCTGGTTAGTAACTGAACAAAGATCAAGTAGTGGTTTTCTCAAGACACTAGGATTTTCTCCAACTGTGAAACTAACCACTAGCTGGAGGGGAACATTCTAGAGAAGAATCTGGAAAATAAATGTCAGATTTTGACTTTTGAAATCAAAAATGGCTCTAAGTAAAGAAGTAAATACCTTCATTGTGGTGTTGCAGGCATGTATGTGTATGTATTTGTGTGTGTATCTCTGTTCCCAGAACGGCTTTATGTGTATGGTTGTGATTGGAACTACCGGCCTGACCATTGTATGTACATGAGCACCTGTAAACTGGCAGAGCAGGCTGGTATCTCAGTTCTCCATGGTAACCGTGGTGTGCTACATAACGACAAACAGCCCACATTTAAGGCCATCTACGATGCATTCAGTCAGGTATGCACAAATGTAGCTCTGAGATCAGTTAGCCATGTTCCCAGCTTAGCTTCCACATTAACCGCTCTGAACTGTTGCATTCACTAGCCTGGAATGAGGTTGTGTCATCTGTGCTGTCTCCCAAGCACCAACGCTGTACGCCACAAAAAGAGGTATCCCATGATCTTAAAGTGATTCTGAATTGATATCACCTGATTTTGTGGGAATAATAAAGGCCATAACATCACAAATAACACAAATGTAACTGACACACCTACTCAGACAGCATCAGAACTTCGCAAGCCGCCATTTTTCAAATCAATTGCTAGGGTGGACTCAGCTGGTCTTCCCAAAATTAAAATCATATTTTTCACAATATAGTGGATTATAGATCATTTCTGTTCATTATCAACACACAAATTAAAGTTACAACTACCAAACAATTTGTCAATCTCCCTTCAGATGGTGTACACCTCATTGGTTTCAGTAAAATCATTCCACGAGTTCATCTCTTTTCAGACAATGTTTGGCTTGCTGCCGATGTAACTGATGCATTTGTGTTAATTGTGATGTTATAGTCTTTACTATTCACAAATAGCTCGGTGATATGAAGTAAGAATTACTGATGGATTACAAGAAACATGTTTTTGTTGCATACAGCTTTGACATGTTGAGGACTGCACACCCGGAAAGACCAAGTTCCAGGTTAGTGAGTGGAAGGCTACAGATCTGTATTTCTGAAAGCTAATCTGGGAAGAATGAAACAGATCTCAGCTGTAGCACAAATGTGGCATCATTTCATGTTACTGAAGTTGGCTAGACTTAAAACTGGCTAGACTTTTTTTTTCTCTTTGAGAAACATTGATGTTGGCTATGCATTACTTTTCCTGTATCCAGCAAACCTTGACATGTACATCTTCTTTTTGTTTTTGAAAAGCATCACTTCGGGGACTCTCTGCAGCACAGCCTTCTGGTGAAGATGAAACAGAATCTCGGTCGCACGCAGGTCACAAACTGTGGCCAAGTGGCCGATATCTTTATAAAGCAGTTTGAACAGCAGGCGATAGAGTGGCAGAAGAGACGAGATGAACAATGGAACTTGGGGCAAGACACTGTCAAGCAGGTGTAAGGAAATCTCACTAGCTTTTTTGGCAAAAAGCTCATGCCACGGAAGTATCTCCAGTTGTTGTAGCAACCTGCGCTGTTCTTGTTAGCAATCCTTAATTGTCAGTTGAGCCAGGCAGTACAGGTGATAATTAAATGTCACGGATTTCAGCCTATATATTCCCAATTCAGTCAAGGTCTTGATGTACATACAGGAAAATGCAGCAAAATTTTGAGAGATTTGTGTTGTTGATGGAAACGTTGATTAAGGAAAACATTTGGCCAGATCATATCACGTTAATCTCAGAAAGTCTTCCTGTGGATTTGTTTACAGAATAATACTAAATGTTGTAGAAGTATTATATTAAAAATGTTACTGAAAGTGAGTGCCTGTAGGTACATGTAAATGAGCAAAATGTTGTAAGTATGTACAATATGTAACATGCTAACTGTGGGCTCTGCTTGATCTCCCCACCAATAAACATTATGAGAATCTCAACAAGTGATATAACCTCGAGTACTGAATCAATCAGATGAAAAACTTAAAGCTAAGGCTTGAGATCAGATCAGATCGAACCTACCACCTTCCGACTGCAAAATATAATGACTGGCCAGAGCAGATATGTTTATGTACTGAAGGCTGAGTAGTGATACCAGGATCTTAAGAAACTTTGGTTCTTTCAACACAGTTTCTACACAGAGATGTGCTTCTGGGTTTGTTCTAAGTTAATACTGAGTGAGTTTTTGCCTGTGCATGTATTGTTTACTGGTGAAATTCAAATGCAGAAACACCCTCTTGAGAGCGTTGTCGTTGACATGTACACAGTCACAATGGTTATATCAGAACAGATCTCTTGAAGTTTACATTTTGTTCAAAGATGTGTTGCTTCAGTCTATGAGAAATGAAGTGCAAGTTTATTTTACCTGTCATAGCCCATGATGGGTAATATACAAGTAAGATCTCTATACCAAAGGAATCCAGATTCTGACCTGGGTCAAAGTCTAGTAGCTCAAAAATACTGGAGAAACCAATATGTGGCAGTATAACAAAGAAAGCAAAAATCGAAAATTTACTTGAGCTAAGGCCTTGTGTGAAATGCTAATGATTACAATTGGTGTGAAGTTGTGCTTGTGACTGTATGTAGCCTTTGGTAATGATCATTACAGAATGTCTTGCAAAGCAAAAGAAACAGAGGCAGTTTTTAATATCTGCAGATTGAAGCATGTTTGTATGAAATACCATGGTACATTGAAAAGATCTGTGTCGCAAAAATATTTAACAGAAAAAATTGATCGATAGTACATATTGCTGATTTATGGCCCTAATATAAAGTGACCAGTCAGTAATATTTTATAATGAAGAGTATTTATTATATTGTAGCTCAAAATCAAAATATTTATTATTGTGTAATAAATATTCACCAAAGGTGCAATATTTGTGGGAAATTGTTATTACATGCAGTCTTCTTTACAGTTATTTTATTCATTATCTGCTGTTAATTTCTAAGTGAAATTTATTCATTGATTGTCTTGGGTTAGATATGTTTCTGCTTTGTAATTTGACTTATTTGTGTTTTATTGAGACGACTAATTACTAAGTAACTAAAGCAAGGCAGTTCTATAAGATGCTGCTAAACCTAATCATCATTCAGCAGAATATATCAAAATCTCAAATGGACTGAAATGGTAATATGTTGTTGAAAAATGCTACATGTATTTTTTGGTAGAATTTTCACCTGGTGTAGTTTTATATACTGCTGATCTGACTATAATGATGCAATCATTATTCGGGATTTAGACTTTTAGGTTCTAGGGCTGAAAACTGGTGCGAGATCATTCCCGCTTTGAAGGCAATGCTGATTTGGTCCTGTATTAATGTGTTGGTTGGTTTACCATGGTTAACTATTCCATTCCCATTTCTTGATCATTATTTCATACTTGGTTAACTATGGCCTGTGTCAGGCCATAGAGTAGCCCTCTGCGGTTTGATAAAGTCCTGAAAATGTGAGGTTTTGATATTCATATTGTGATACTGATATAGGCGTAAACTGAATGTGGTGTGTACTTATATTTGTTTGTAATATCATTGCAAACTTATTGTTTATACATGTATATACCCCTTGGCCAGAAAAAGAGAAGGAAATAGTCAGTACTTGTCTTCCTGTATCATTACAGGTTGAAGTAAATAGGCTTATTGATGTACATAGATATATAGTGCTTTTTGTGCAGTTGGATAAATGTAAATTTTTTGGAAGAATTTACATCATTTGAAATTTACAAAACTCGCTTATATGATTTCTTTTGCTTGTATTTGCATTGTGCTGTCTGTTACTTTGCCAATGAATGGACATGTTAAGGTCCCAGTATATTAACGAATCCATTATAGTACTATCTTGCAGGTACAATGTACTTACATGTCTACCTTAAAAACTGCTTACCTGCATATCAGTTTCTTTTTATTTAATGTGTCCTCATTACCCAGATGTGTTCTTGTGAAAAGAAAGCTTTGACTGCGTCAATAGGTAATACCACAAAATCTTCCAGGAACAGGCATCTCTTCAGTTCTAAGTTTCTATAGCAGGGGTACTTATATGTATTAAATGAAAGAGCAAACCTATTGAAATGAGATGTACTTTTGTAAACTAAGTTTTGTTGCTAGATATGCAGCAATTGGGTTCTTTTGAACATTTCAAAGATGCATTTACCAAGCTGCACTTCAGTCAGTAGCTTATTTTCTTGGAGGTTGCTGTCATATGTGTGAAATATTCTTGAGTACAGCATAAAACACCATTGAAAAAGAAAATATAAATAAGTAAATATTTTCTCAGACTGGCAACATTTTGCATATTAGCACGTTTCACCATTTGAGTCTATTAAAGGTATTCTTGTTGTGTTATGCGTCTGTTCAATACAAGTACAGTGCTGAGTATGAATTCATGGAAGTTCTGAAGGTTGTAATTCAGGAAGCTAAAGCAAATGATATTTCAGTTATATTTCTTAGAAAAATTGTTCCAGGAAGTCATGTTGTCACTGTTAATATGTGTATCCCATTTTACTTAATTACTCGACCAATTTCAAATAACTTTTGTACGGCATATGGTGAGCCCTGGTGTGTTCGGTTGTTGTAGCTAGCTGTCTTCAGGTTTCAGTAATTTAAAGCCTAACATAAGTCTGTATGTCCAAAAAATAACTATAAAGTAATAATGCGTTTTAATTCTCATCCTTCAGGAAAGATGAGCTAGTGAATCAAATCCATTACAATTAGGCATGTTATCATGTATACTGTTTGTATGTACATTTAAGTGTATGGTAACTTCTAATTTTTCTGTGCATGCTAAAATTATGATATAGTCCACTAGCCTTTACTCAGTGATGTTCAAGTTTGTATTTAATTATTAAATCTTGGGACCAGACTTTCAACTTTAAACAAAGCAGATTTGCACATTTTTTTCATTTGTTCATGTAAATTCCATGGAAACTGACCAATATTTATATGGTATATAGCATTGTGTTAATAGTGTCACATATTTAGAATATGAATTACAGACTCACTGTCTCGTAAGAGATATATTACTTGCGATCAACTTGATAGATGGGTAACCCTAATATTTCTCGAACGTTGCACATGGTTTTGTGCTGTACATTTTCATAAATTAATGAAAATAGAACTAGGTGTATGAATATAGGTTGCATTTCTGTTGGATAAATTTGCGTGTATGTTGTTTGAGATAGAAATAATTACTTGATGGTGTAAACTGCAGTGATTTGGATTTGGAGATTTACCTACGTGTAGAATCAGCCATACATACATTTAGATGTATGTGTTCACTTTCAGCATCAGACTAGATCAGCACGTGCTTATCTGGACTACATATCAGATGCTAGATTCCTCAGGTGTACCCTTAGGAGAAAACTGTTCAATCTAAGGTTTGTTTGAAGGATTTCTTTTTTTTTATATTGTTGCCAGGGCAACGGACTTATTGTAGGACCTTCGCAGTCTATGTATCGAATCAGTATTGGTTTTACTGTTAACTTCTGCTATTTAAGGCAACTGCTACCTGAGTTATTAATCAAGTACATATATATAAAATGTCATTGTAACTTACGGTTAACCATGTGTCAATATTGGCAGTACAGAGATATCTAAGGTTTAACTTGAATGTGCACAAGATACATTTGAGTGTTTTATAGTGACTCTTTTCTGCTGACATTTTTCATTTTATTGTCCTCCCGCTATATAATACAGGCGATATGAGAGTAGGTATGTCTGTCGGAAGGCCTGTCTGTAATCATTTTTTGTGAACACATCTCTCACATTTTTGTCTGATTTTTGTGAAACTTTTTGGTCACCATATACAGATACCCTTATGCTGTTGGATTAGTATTTCACATGAGTTATTTTCAACATTATCACCCTTTCAAGATATAATGTGGATTTTGAGACCGTGTTAATGTAAAACTTCCCAGCGTTCTCATTGGATTTCCATGAAAATTTGAAAATGTTTTGAGGACAATGTGTGTTTTTGGTGCTCAAATTCTCATAGTCTTAAACTTTGGTGAATGAAAGCTCCCTGGCAGACGATCACATGATTTACTGGTGCAGGACCGGGGCATAAGCCATCTTTTCCTGAATGCTGTTGAAGGAGATGTACTTTAGCTTAGCTAATATATTTTGCTAATCACATGATCTACTCTTTAGTCACTAATGTTTTATTTTACTACTTATGGTATGTGTTAATCGTAGATTTTTCTTGCTAACATTTTACACCTGAGTCTGCCAAAGTCATGTGTATTGGTGTTGCATCTAGTAATAACAGTTTAGCAAGCTGTGTTCGTAAAGACATGTTGCTGTAGGCTAAATCTGTTGTTCTTTAACATGGACAATGTGATGTGCTATTTGCAGATGTCCACCATGACACTGTAATATTATCATCATAGACATTGCAAAGTATCACCATTGTATATGTGTTTTTTATCCAGTTGTCCAATATGATGTTTGGTCCAAACAATCAGTGAAGTGATCAGATTGTTTCAGATGTCCAAACCAGTGCACTTCTTATGGTATTCTAATCACATTCAAAACTTAAGTTTTGTACACGAAGTCGTATTCATGTTATTTCAGCTGCACATGTCTTAGATGCTTTATCAATTCAAATTTGGAACATTCAAGTATGTACATTTTACCATATTTCTAATATGACTTTCTATTGGCTTCTTAGATTGGTCACAAACGCGAAAGGCATCAATGTCCTTGTTCCTTAAAGTCTATTTACGGTCTCTCTTCACAATACATGTTCTTACAAAAGCTTTTGGTTTGAATGTTGTAAATGTTATGGTAGTACTAAGATGGCTTCATAGAGCAGGGTTAGCCTGCTCGTGTTCTGATACTAACCAGTAGAACTTGATAATCGTAGGCCTATTTATTGCTGAAGAAGCTGGAATATACATCATATCTTTTGTAGATAACCATTGTTGGTCATATTTAGATGCCACTGGAAGATAGAATAGACAGTGCATAGTGTACATTGTTGTTATAAATGAGCTGTATCCAAAGAGTAGTTTATATGTTTATATTTTCAGTGCTATTTATAATCGTGCGCAGTAAACAAGATTCTTCAGTTTAAGTCAGAAGAGTGTATCTGTGTTAATTTATGTTTATTCTTCTGTGTTTTGCTACGACAGAAGATCAGGAGAGTTGAAAAGTGTTCCCTTCTGGCTTCAGAAGTCACTGCTTGACTTCAGGCATTCTGGATCTAGGGTCTCATGCGTCCTAACGGAATCTAACTGCTTAACCCGGGGCTGTTGGTGGTATAAGCATACGCGTTTGTCACAACTGTCTTCCCGTTATCACTGCTGACTGCTTCCCCTTGTTACATGTCACCAGTTTTATTATAGCTTTATTATCGACTTGGAAAGTCCCTCCATTATTTACGAGTGGTATTCGAATGTCGGACGTGACGCTTAGATTTGTAATGATTTCTCAAGATTCAAAAACAACTAAACTTCACGAGCAAAAACAGACTCCGCATACAAGGTCTGTGGAGAAAGCTGGACAGGAACCCAGGGTAACTCTGACCATTTTTGGTAGGATCGCAAACATGTTTTGTATTGAAAAACCACATTTGAATTCATTCCATCCACCTGACTTGAGTGTTGCGGTTACATTCATACTTGGATGCACATTTGTCACATTCTCCTAGCACATACGGTCTGTTCGATTGATGACTGACTTTATCATGAATGGTTTTGTTATCGAAGCGAATAGAACCTAAATATTAATTAGAAATACAAAACGTGTGCTAAGAACACCACTCTATAGCTTCCGATGAAAATGCTTAAAACTGGTGTTCATGAAAAATGGTGTTAAAGTACATGTCGACACCTGTAATGACAGATTGTTCACTTACACGAAAACAATATTTCGGAAAGGTGAGATCCGTTCAAACTGTGATAATTTTTAAGCAAGAATTCGTCATGCACGAATGACGAAAAACATTATCAAATCTTGCCAGATCCAAAGTTCCAAATAGTTTTGATGAATTGGATCAATAAGATACGGCAGATGTTACAACCATTGATTTGTGGTGAACGCTTTTCGTCTTGAAGTTTATACCTAACTGAATAATAACCAGTTGTGTATTCTCCATAACTTGTAAAACATGGGATCTCAACGTCAATATTTCTCAAACGAAAGTTGTTGTATATAGAAGGGGTGGTAGGCTAGGTGCTTCAGAAATATGGGTAATAGGAAACTAGACTCTGGAGGTAGTGAGTTATTACAAATTAACTTTTACTTCCAAACGTAGTCCCCATAGTTCAACTTTCATTCTTGTTGATTCTACCAAACGTGCACTGACAGAGATACTTCGCACTATGTGATACCTTGGTGATATGCCCTTGAATACCTTTTTTTAAACTGTTCGATGCCAGAGTAAAACCAATACTTATGTATGCTTCGGAGGTGTGGGGGTTCCAAAGATGCAAGCAACTAGAACAGGCACAGTACATGGCTTGTAAACGTTGGGTCAGAACGGGGCAAAGTATGCCCCGCGAATGCCATGGCCCTTGGGGAGTGTGGTCGGTACCCATTGTACTGCTCCACTGCAATCCGCCGTGACAAGTACTGGCTTAAGATAATAAACATGCCTGAATCGATATACGCACGAAAAGCATACTCCATCCTATTACATCTTGATATGATGGGAAAACATACATGGGCCATAGATATAAAACAGCTGCTCTCCAAGCTAGGATTTGGTTTTGTTTGGGTAAACCAAGGTGTAATCAACCAACAAGTGTTTCTGTCAGTGATATCGACAATTTCCAACAAGAGTGGAATGCCACTCTCTCTACAATCTAGCAGCAGATACGATCTGTATAGGGTGAATAAAACCGTATTTTGTGAAGTGTCATCCTTGAGCCTTGTTAGAAATCCCCAAGTACAGATGCGCTTTGGCAAGAATGAGAGTTGGAACTACTGGCCTACACGTCGATATTGGTAGATTTACAAATACCCCACGTTAAGATAGAAAATGTTCTGTGTGCAGTCGAAACATTGATGAAGACCAGTTGCAATTCATTTTTCTGTGCCCAGAGTACAAGGACTCCCGTCGTAAGCACTGACCAGTGAATATTTGTCGAACAGGACATCACATCGTTTTGTTCTACTCATGACAAGTGCGTCCTTAAGCCTGGTTAATAGAGTGACTAAGTTCTATCTATGTCTAGAGCGGCGCACTAAAATCCAAGAGTCGCTTAGTGTCAACAGTATGTAAACTATTGTCGCAAAGATTAACGGTGTACAGATATTTTGAGTTACACCACCAGCCTATGTACTTCCACAAATGCATGTATAGGGGTCTATGGCCTGAATATTTTTAATAATCGAATTTATATATGTAACTAAACAAATCTTCCGTCACAGTTCTGCATGCCATAGTTGCCAGAATAATTTAGGATTATCTTGGAGATGATCTTTTGTGAGGCGTCATGCGACTGAAAAGTTGTTAAGTATGACGTTGAACCCCAAACACTCACTCACTCCTTTGGTGAGATAACACGTGACTGATATATGCGAACAACGCATATTCCTCACGTCAGTATATCATAAGCCGTTTTTCTGCCAAAATAAAATATTTAAATTTCAATCAAATGTTTGCTGGAAATTGTTACTGGTTAGAATACACTGGCGATTCACAACTGAGCCGCCAATGAATTTCCGTTCATCTTGTGGATAAGCCGAAAGTATCGTTAGCAGGATTGCGCTGTCTTATAGCTCAGCAGTTTAAACTCTGGACCGAAGTGAAATTTTCCTCTGTTGAAAGGTTGCTGTCATGGAAAAGAGAGTTTAACCCAGTTGTGAAGACACACCTTGAATACAACATACTCATTTGTATGAACTCAGTTCAGGCTTAGCAAAAACGCGTAGCCATACACAGACTTTGAATTAGACACCACACATCAGGCGCACATCAGAATGTCCTCAGCTTCGCGCCATGCCCAGAGTATCCTCATCACCACGCCAGACCCAGAGTATCCTCATCACCATGCCAGACCCAGAGTATCCTCATCATCACGCCATGCCCAGAGTACCCTCATCATCACGCCATTCCCAGAGTCTCCTCATCACCACGCCATGCCCAGGGTCTCCTCATTATCACACCAGACGCCTTGTATCTTCACTACGGCGCCAGACCCAGAATCTCCTCATCACAACGCTAGACTCGGAGTATCCTCATCACCACACTACGCCTAGAGTATCCTCATCACCACGCCATGCCCAGAGTCTCCTCATCATCACGGCAGGTCGAGAGTCTCCTCATCATCACGGCAGGTTCAGAGTCTCCTCATCACTGCGCCATGCCCAGAGTGTCACCATCAACAAGACATGCCCAGAGTCTCCTCATCATCACTTCAGGCCCAGAGTCTCGTCATCGCCATACCATGCCCAGGGTCTCCTCATTATCACACCAGACCCCTTGTATCTTCACTACGGCGCCAGACCCAGAATCTCCTCATCACAACGCTAGACTCGGAGTATCCTCATCACCACACTACGCCCAGTGTATCCTCGTCACCACGCCATGCCCAGAGTCTCCTCATCAACAAGACATGCCCAGAGTCTCCTCATCATCACGGCAGGTTCAGAGTCTCCTCATCACTGCGCCATGCCCAGAGTGTCACCATCAACAAGACATGCCCAGAGTCTCCTCATCATCACTTCAGGCCCGGAGTCTCGTCATCGCCATACCATGCCCGGACTCTCCTCGTCACCACGCCATGCCCAGAGTATCCTTATCATCACGGCAGGTCCAGAGTCTCCTCATCACCACGGCAGGTTCAGAGTCTCCTCATCACCACACCGTGCCCAGAGTATCCTCATCACCACCCCAGACCCCTTGTATCCTCCTCATCATACCAGGCCCAGAGTATCCTCTTCTCCACATCATGCCCTGAGTATCTTCATCACCACTCTAGGCCCCAAAGTATCCTCATCACCACACCAGACCCCTTGTATCCTCATCACCACACCAATCCCCGTGTATCCTCATCATCACGGCAGGCCCAGAGTATTTCGTCACCACTCCAATACAGAACTAAGTCTTTCAGCTTTACCGACAACGGCAGAAGCAGTTAGTGTCTACTATGTCCGTTATATCACATATAAGGCAGGCGTTTTCACAACGGGATTTATGCCATGACTGTGGTGTTGATACAATAGCGACACATTCTGGCTACAGGACAGCGACGCTTTCTGGCTACAGGACAGCGACACTTTCTGGATACAGGATAGCGACGCTTTCTGGCTACAGGTCTCGTTTTTACAGTAGGCTAACGTTGTACACGATTAAATGTCGCCTGTGATGATTCATGACGACCTTGAACATTCCTGTTCACCGTTTTTCGTCGTTTCCTGTCATCTGTCACTCCCATGCACGCAGCACTGGGTCGGAAGATAATGTCAAGGAAAATAAATGTTCAATTCAGAAAAGAGCGTGTCAACTTTTTGTTGCCTTGCTAAGCAATCCTCTGAAATAGGTCATTCACGATCACTCTACGCATTATCATTTATTCAACAGGTTTTCTTCCACTTTGATCAATTGTTTTCCTCTGCACTCCAAGGTTTCATTATTCATTGCACTTCCTTCTACACTAACCTTCTCTTATCATGCCTACAAAAACGTCATGATTTGTCCCAACGAGGCATGCGAGGTAAACTTTAAAAAATTTAATCGTTTCTTGAGAGATCCTGGACAAGACAAATGTACCCCCGGAGAAATACGGCAGGGTCGTATAACCTGTGCTAAATCACCTCCGCGGTGGCATTTATGGGGGTGATTTATAGACTGCAGAAATTTTCTTGGATAGAATGGTTGCTTATCTTTTTGCTGATTTAATAAATTCAAACATGTCCGCGAGGTAACCAGTTTTTCAACATGTGTAGAGATTTAAACTGAGTTTCTCTCTACATATTACCCTGTATTAGGGTAATGTAGTCCCCTACATTTGTTATGGCAACTACATATAAAGACTTTGTTTGGCCAGCTGTCAGCTTTGTAAAAATTATAAATCGAGATAAATTATGGCACGTCATTTGGCTATAGAACTGCATATGTGGAGAGGGCTGTGTACATGGCGAAGGTTAGGGGCTATGTACAGGGCCAGGGAAATACATGTGGCGAGAGCTGAGGGCTGTATAACTGGCTAGGGGTGTATAGGGTGGCAAGGACTGTATACTTGGCGAAGACTGAGGACCGTATACTTGGCGAAGACTGAGGACCGTATACTTGGCGATGGCTGAGAGCCGTATACTTGGCGAGAGCTGAGGATTGTAACAGTGGCGAGGGCTGTGTACGTGGCGAAGGTTATTGGCTGTATAAGTGGCGAGGGCTGAGGGCTGTATAGCTGGCTAGGGCTGTGTAAGTGGCAGAACTGAGGGCTATATAATTGGCTAGGATGGTATAAGTGGCAAGGGCTGATGGCTGTGACAGTGGCGAGTGCTGATTGCTGTATAATCGGCGAGTGCTGTATACTTGGCGAAGGCTGTAGAAGTGGCAGAACCTAGGGCTGTGTATAGGCTAGGGCTGTGTAAGTGGCTGTATTAATTGCGAGGGCCGAGGACTGTAGTAGTGGTGAGAGTTGAGGCCTGTACAAATAGCGAAGGCTGTATACGTGGCGAAAATTGGTGACTGTATTAGTGGTGAGGATGGTATAAGTGGCGAGGGCTGAGGACCGTAACAGTGGCGAGTGCTGAGTGCTGTATAAGTGGCGAGGGCTGTATACATGACGAACGCTGCGAACTGTAGAAGTAGCGAGGTTCTAGAGCTGTGCGATTAACGAGGGTACCTGTATAAGGAATACGGATAAGGAAATATAAGCATCCAAGTCGGCGTGATGCTTGAGTACAAACAGTTTTAGCGGACGCGGGATGTTGGTAGTCTACATCTCGTTTTTGCCCTTTTTCTTCAAAACGTGAAAATACTGAAATACAAGTATGTGAAATTTGCTCTGGATTTGATCTCTATTATTGTCGTTTGAGTCTTTCGTTTCCGGGAAGCATTTGCGTCAGTACGTACATATTGTATATAAAGAGCCTAACTAAGGTAAATTAACCACTAACATGAGATTTCACCGGTTACATGTGACCATTTGCCAACTGTCACACTGTCGTTGCTGTTCTGGTTTTACTCCCTAAAATAGTCATTTATATTATTTACACTATAGTAGCAAAGCTAATTATTCAATACTCAGCTAACAGACTGGCTCCCACATTTGCTGATCCCGAATATTAATGTACAGCATCGGGATTTATACACATTTGTTGTGTGTTATCAATTAGACCTGACTCGTATTTGCTGTGATAGAACATAACAATAACACAGGCACCAGTTTTTCTTAATACTAGTAAGTAATATATGTGTTTAACAGTTATTCTTCTTGGAATGTGGAATGTACAATCGATCGGTATCTAAGTCGTTGTCAGTATAGCCCAGACGTTTCTACAGATACATGCATACAGCCTCACAGTCATTTGCTGTATATTAAGAATATCATAAAAGACTTGTGGCATAGAGAGTAAAACCAGAGCAGCGACGACAGCGTGTTAGTTATAAATGGTCACGTGAATGCTTAAATAGTTGCCCCGCTAAAACACACACTCCCCCTCCCACCAACACCATGAGTTAAGTCAAAAAAAGAAATGTAGTAATTCTTCTAAACAATAACATGAAAACAATTCAAAATGACCACGCCTTGGGGATAGTCCACCAGCAGAATCTCAGCATCACTGGTATTTCTCCCAGGTGTAACGGGGAGATATGACGTAGGTTATATGTAGCTTACATCAATATGCAAAACCATATGGACTTTAAATGTCAAATTGACTTTCTATGGTATTTGGATAAGCGGAAGCCCGTGTTTATGATGAATTTCCCTTTGTCAAGACATCAACTCGATCCATACACTGAAAACATGAATCTGTCATAAGATGTATATAGGCGGGGTCAAAAGTCAGACGGCGCACCGAAGGAACCGTCGGTGACGTCACCAGTGTTGAACACACTCGACATCCGATGGGTTTTCGCAAAGCACGTGGTTTCCACACAGAGCTATCTGCGTATGTGTCGAATGCATGGAGAATGCCTGGTGAGATAACATGTGGCGCAAGCCGCAGCTAGGAGAGTTGCTATGCAGGCGACGCTGTCTACAGACTACTTAACACTCCGCAACGGGATTCCGGGCCTCTTTCGGGGAATACTTTACCCAGCATTGGAGATTGGCGGGGAATTAACAAGCTGGTTTGGCTTTTCCACACCGGCTGGGAAAAGAAACTGCATATACTCTTAGGAACACAGGTATGTTCAAAGTTTTCATCCAGAATATGCTAATTTGTTAACAGTAGGACATCAGGTTATATCCTATATATATTTATATTACTGTTATGCACGTGCTTAAATATATCGTTACGCAAGGGTTATTTGGTGCTCTCCTCTTGGTATGTGAATTAATGCATATGCAAATTTCCATGTACATCGAGTTCAGTAGGACTTTCTTAAAAGATAGGTATACTATGCATTCTTCCGCTAAATTAGAAACTGATGAGTTATAACAGATAAGTTACTGAATTTTAACAATTCTCTTCTTTTGTCATCAAATATACACAACGATGATGACGATCGAGCGCATTGGTTAATTGAGTCATTGTGTCAGAATATGTAAAACTTGTTGTCACCAGGGGTCGGACTTGTATATTTTCCGGCTGATGATTAATGTCGTGAACATACGTAGTTATTATCCCCCAAGTTGAAATGAGATGAAAATGCCTTGAAGCCACGTATATCAGCCGAGACGACTCAAGTCAATCTCGCCGCATGTCTTCAAGCATAAATGGCGCGCTATTGGAATTTGTCGGTGTTTTGGGGCAAACCTTTAACCTTGGGTAAACACGTGCAACAAACATGTTATGTTGTGTGTCGCTGGCGTGTCTATATGTTTTATTTCCCTTCCTATTGGGGAGCTACCGACGCCCCAACCCTAACATATGCAGGTATTTTCCAGTGGCATATACAGGCAACGGGAGCACTTCCGGCGCCTTCTGCTCCGGGGACAAACTATTTTTAGGAAGACTTGTGTCATTCTGGGTAAATATTCAAGTTTTTCCTTCTTTGTATGTTTTTTTTTGTTTTGTTTTGTCGACAGCTTAAGCCACTGTCGCAGCGTTCGACTTCACTGCTCACCCCTTATTGCATCACGTGCTTCTGTTCTATTGCACACACTTTCTGCAGGATATCTCATACCTAATTTTGGACATATTTACAATATTTGGACAGATTAATTATACTGCCCATTTTAAACTTTATGTATTCGTCCAATTATAAATCATGAACTTCGACGGTATGTATTGTAAGACTTAATTTTATTTTTGGGTTCGGTTTTGCAGCGGGTTTTCGTCACAGTTAATCAGCGCCTGCACATCGAGGTCGCAGGTTCGAATCCAGCTCTCGCTTCTTCAGTGGCGGCTTTAAGTCTTGCAAACGGCACGGTCTGATCTTGAAAAAAAGCACTTAAACATTCAAACACCTGCATTATAAATAACACATTTTAACGGTCGTTGAAATGAAATAAATTAGCAAATTTATCAAATCCTCATTTATCCATTCAACAGACAGACAAATAAGCTAGTCTACAAATCAGTAGCTCAGTTAATAATTCATTTCATCACGGTCTTCACAAACGCACTTGCCGTGTATTCACATTTTTTCTTGCAGCTTTATTAACACGAAACAAGAAATCAAGAACACAACCAGAGCGAATCTGAACTTATCTCTGAAGACAGATACAGTATTTCGTTGTGACTAGTTTTTGTAAATAAAACAAAAACGTCTAAATATTTCTTATCGTAAATGACACATTTTCTGTTGCTCAGGCTGAGACATATACAACACGTTAATAGCAAATATATGGTTACCCGGTATTTATCTGAATACATTCATGAAGCATGTCGACTTTCGTGCAAATACAAAATTAAGGGAAAACAGGTTTTGATGTCAAATTACACCTCGTTGTCTTTTGTTTATTTTTTTAAGCAGCGTCTGCGTGGGAAAACTCTTGTTTACTGATTCACCTTTGGGAATTTCTTCAGATGTGGCTATATTGAATAAGGCCATCAGTACCTCGTGGTTACATTTCTAACTTTTTCGCCATATGTAAGATGTTATGTACTTGTTTTGTTATTGACTCTGCACGCGATTATGTAGTGTTATGGCCGTATAATACTGAGTACGACGCTACAATCCAGGAAAACAAACAAACAAACAATATATTATTGCATTTATAAAAAGAGTAAACCATGAAATACGGGGAAGCACCCTGATATTACCGACTGGTAGACACCATACAAACTTAAAAAGGAAACAGTGGAAAGAAATTAACATCGTGTTCGACGTTAGCCTGCATTGTTCAAAGATTTTGTCAGTTATAGGCATACTCTGCATACAAATGTAGGTCCTCAAATAAATATAGCTGCTATACGAAGGTAATAGGATGACTCATATTAACCAAGACCCCCACCCCCAACCCACCACCCCCCTCCTACTTCACTTCAGAGATTTGACCTTTAGAGATTGCTTTCCCATTAAAACATTCGCATTTACTTTTAAACGAAACTGAACCGTTAGTGTACGTGCTAAGTATATTGCGAGGTAAGGACACCTGGGAACAACCACCGATTATTCGTCTTTATTTATTTATTTAGTTAAGATTTAATACCGTAACGAATGTTACTTTTTTCAAGAACAGACGCCGATATTATGTCGTTGTTATTACAGGAGGCTTAAAGAGGCTGTGCCGGAGATTTGTTGCTATTATTTCAGAATAGCCCAAATAATTACCTTTCCAAAAATATCACCCCCGTTTCTGGACGTTTTACCTTTCAAAATACGCAATACAGTTCTTAAAATTTATAAAGTAGGTCGTACTCTAACTTTTTCAAACTTTGGAATTATTTTAGCGGCATATATTACACGGGTGCGAGTCTGATGGTTATTGAAAGGTAATACTTTGAGCTATTCTTTGTAAATATGCAGAAATATGATTTGATTAGCAAAAATTGATTTTTTGCCAAAAATCTTCGATGTAACCTCTGTAAATCTGCGGGCCAAGCAGGAATCGCTATCGTCACATTAATAGTATTAGAGGAGTATGCATAGGCGGTATACAGGTAATGGAAAGAAGAAATATCTTAGCAATCCAAGTACGATACATGGGTTCATTGTCTACAATATTAGACACGGTGTATCACTCGTCACACAGGTGGAACGCCACAAATATATTTATCGTCAAAGATCAGGTGTCCATATGATGCGGTGCTTAAGAATTCACTGGCTTCAACATTAGAAATACCTGGTATGTGTTTATATACACGGAAATGGTAATTAGACGTTGAAATTATCATTAAAGATCAGGTGCTCATGTAATGTTAACACCAGACTGTTGGCGTTGCGTAACCATGTGATAATATGGATGATGATTGTTACACAAGTTATAATACACTCGAATGCAACAATTTAACGATAATTCAAATCACCAACAGCATATAGACAAATGTTAATTAAAGATAATTTGAGCTAATGAAGTCTTCTTTGGAACGAGCACGGACTGATATTATTCACAATTAACTGTTGTAAAGTAACTCAGTGGACTGAGGCTTAAGAGTGTATTTTACTGGACGAAGCCGGGGAATTTTTCCGAAAAAAAAATAGCTACAAGGTGCAATCTTTTCTCGAAATAATGTTAGAACCCATACATGAAAAATTCTGTTGAAATGCTCACTAACCCAGATGTCATAAATAGCCTAAGGCGGGGTTATACAGAGTTCTTCAATGTCTTTACACCAATTAGTTTTTTTCCTAAAATAGTTTTATGGTAAAGGGTTTCACACACGATTGTACTGTGTTCAGAAGTACGTTTTTGGTGGTAAGTGGTTTGCTACAAAAGACAATTAACGGTATTTTAAAGAGCCATTAGATTTATTTATTTATTTGATTGGTGTTTTACGCCGTACTCAAGAATATATCACTTATACAACGGCGGCCAGCATTATGCCAGCATAAACCGGGCAGAGCCCGATGAAAACCCACGACCATCCGCAGGTTGCTGAAAGACCTTCCCACGTACGGCCGGAGAGGAAGCCAGCACGAGCTGGACAGAACCATTAGAATCCAATATGACCCTTCTTACAAGAAGATGACTTTTTTGTCAACAACATTGGATTGTTTTTGAAAGAACATTTTTATGGCAAACAGTTCTAATCATTAAATGGTTCGTCAAAGAACCTTTTATTGGTAAATGTTTTTCTGAACGAGACGAATTCTCCTTTTGGGGTCGCTCCGGATAAAGGTTAATGAAGTTTTATGTTTTCAGTTAATAATTGTCAATCAAGCCATCATTGTTATCTGCTTTAGTTTTACTGTCTTTGCTTTATATTCATATACCAGATAACATTTTGTACTGCCAATGGCTGTTATACTGATACACACGTTCGCATTTATTTTCAAAAAAGTTGTTAGCAGCCTTTATCAAGATCAACAAAAGAATGATATAGGCGATAGCAAAAGGAAGAGCTTTGTAATTTGTTATGATGGCAAGATTGCTTGAGCAGTAAATAAACAAAGCGCATGTAGTCGTACAAGTATTGGAGGGATGACACTTTGCGGAGAAAACAGACATTTATGTCATCATGATGGTGAATGGTTCGTTTTCCCAGAAGCCTCAATGTGTAAAACTATGGAACCTTGATGTCACATTGAAAATCACCTGTTATCGCTTCCCTGGAAATAGTCCTGACAGTCATACCTACTGACATTGCCCTGAAAAAAAAATACAGACAGCAAACGCTTCCCATATAGCACAATTCTTCACGGCAATATGAAACGCTTGGTGTATTATAACCAGGCATGTATAAGCTCAACCCGATACTCTACTTATAGTATATATGCTTTTGTGTCATACATCGGCATAGCCAGTTACACGTGGAAACATTCAAAATAACACCACGTGGCTTTATGACGTAACGGTTGGAGGAAGAGTGGATTCTGATCTGAGGAATAGAAATAACGAAAATAAACACAGGCGAGTGTCATCAATGACAACTTTCTTAATGGCACCCGAGTGGGTTCGTTCGTCACATTGCAGTGATTCCTGTATAGCTATAGAAGGTTGAGAGAGATGGAAGCGCTGTATACCGGAGACGGGCTGGACACATTTGGTCACATCATGTGCGGAAATCTAACCGGGGAAACTCAAACCACTAACAGTGCCCTTTGAGATGTGTATATACATGCATGAAAATGACTTTGTGTACACTGCACGGTGTCAGATTACTTCTTAAGGTGTGTCGTTTAAGCCCCCAAAACGTATGCCGGCAATCTGTCGTCCCAAGTATGTTTAAGCCAACAGCTTTAGTCTTATACATCGCAACAGCTTGATGGAAGCCCCGAACAACAAAGTATATTAAAACGGAACTTATCAGCCCACACACACAGACAGAAAAACACGTGATCTTGATTCCATCAAATATATGAATCTGCCAAGAAAACAAAAATGCGGTGTTATTTCTAACCATTAAGTTCTTTTATGAATCACGTTTATTACAGACCATGCAGCCATTGACAATTAGTCACATAATTAAGAACCGACAATGTTTATGAAAGAACGAATGAATGGCCATGTCGAGGCCGTATCATGACGAGAACATATTTGAACTAGGAAATACTGTGGTTTTAGGTATGTAAAATCAAAGAAAAAAGAGACAGATGTTTATAAAACAAACTGAAAAAACATATATCAGTTAAAATACGAAACTCATATGTAGTTGAGTTTAATGAGTTGTCCGCATGACGTGGATGTTTTATTATAACATTTAGCTATATCTGGCATTTCTGTATGGGGCGAAGTAGGACGTTACTCAGTGAAAGGTAAGCCACCTCAAACGGCTGGCTCACCAGGTGTGGGTTCAATCCCGTCCTTGGAGGGAAATTTCTAGATTCCCCCGCTCTCAAGCTTAATGAGGCCTTGGCGACAATAAGTGGCCTACGGAGCTCATGTTGCCGTTTGCAGTTTGTTTCTAAATGTGGGTAGTTTACCATGGGCTCCTCGTTTTTGTCGGCATGAAATCGGTAAGAAATCGAGTGGTAATGGTATGTCTTTAAATTCTTTAACAACTATTAATAAATAGATGGAATAAGCAAAGGATTTCACTTGATATACTTTCAAACTTCTTTGATAGTTTGTGTTGAACGTTGTTTGGTAAATTGTTTGTGTGATAATTGATCTGGAACTTTCATTTAAGTTGGTGGCTGGTGTACGAATGTCTGTTTCAACGCCTATATTATACTGTTTTTCTTTTAATTAAAACAAGTGTTGATGTTACAAAACCACTGGCAGGCTGGAACACGGAGAAGTGGTGTTTGAAAAATTACGACAGCCTCTTTATTCAAACGAATAACTCAATAACTCGGTCTATTATTAACTCGGCCTTGTCACTCACAACCTGCAATATATCTTTTCACTGGTACAACTTACTTTTTATTCTACAAGCATGTTTCATGGAACTTTCGGCCTATATTCTGTTGTGTATTTAAGGTTGCTTCAGTACAATCGCCAACACTGGTGTGTAACATAATTTTGATAAAGTTCACCCATGGGTTAAAGCAAACCTGCTTTTACATTTGCACAAGCTATACATGTTGAGACATTGGAATGCATATTGTTCATTTGGAACGTCGAGGAGACTGTAGCTTTTTCTGTTGCTCCGCATCTACATGCTGTTGTGTATGTATATAGTCATAATGGACATGTCTGAGCTATTTGTAAACATATGGTAGAGGACAAAAGTTTCGTCATACCACCTATGGTGCTAACATGTGCGCCACGTAAACTACAAGGGTGTTTAGTCTGGGACAAATAGTTTGCTATACTCATGACTAGCTCTAACGGTATTGTATTAGCTTATACACACGCGGAACTTTTCTAATGTGACGTGTTGCGTACTCAGAAGGCTATTATACATCATTATACAGAGATGAAACCTTGAAAATTTATCCAGTAATGTTAATGTCTAATCACCTTTCCTTTCCTGTCCTTTCCAGTCAAAATATGTGACATTGTGAATTAATACAAGTGGAATTGTCCTCATAATAATGTCTAGTGTGCCTTATGTGAAGTGCGGAAGCACATACATTCCACAAGCGTCCATATGATATATTCCGAGCACAACAGGATGTAGATGTAAAACTGCACTGTTTAATGTTAGCCTCATATGATTTGTTCCAAAAAATGTGCGTAGCTCTTTGACTGTACGGTAGGTGGCATCGCTGTCAGGAAACATCAAAAATATGCAGATGTGGAAAATTCTAGTTGCCACATCTGTATTGTTTTATTTTGTAAAACTTCATCTTTTACGTCAGAGATGACCTACTGGTACACAGATAGTTTGATGTGCGTTTGAAAGGTCAACGCATAAATTACTCCAGCGAAATCCTTCTGCAAGTTTTCATATTTTTCCAACATAAGGCAACCGTCACCGTGACACATTCCACCTGTTAAGTCTTATTACTCTATTTTACGTCTTATTTTAACCTTTTTATTTGTCAAATTTCTGGCAACAATGGTTGTGTGTGAGTCATAATAATTGGTAGGGCACATTCTTCTTAATAAATGCCTAAGTCTAAACAGTGTGGGAAGATGGACGTTGGTGTTATTGCCCATCAAACTTAGAACGAAAACTACTTTGCTGTTTGTATAATTACAAATTTAATCGTCCAGAAAAAATATTTCTGAAATGATTGAAAGTTCCCTGTTTCGGAGTTTTTTTCGCTTCCGAATAGCCGTTATCTACATGTGTGTAATTTGCATTTCTTGGTACCAAATACGTGAGCAGTCACACTTGTAAACATTTGCTAGCTCATTCAAATATGGTAAATCACGCCAGAGGACACAACGTCTGCTTTTAGCCTGCCGTTGATGCGTATTAAACTTTCCTTTGAGGCAAGAATCCCGAAGGGACTAATAAAATGTGGCTTCTTTCCATGTTTTGTTTTATAAAAAGAGAGAACAAGAGTTCTCCTGAATTCTTGCTATCGTGGGTAGATTTGACTACTGTGGTGGAAGCTGGTATATTTAACTTGTAATTTTCACGTTTATTGTGTCAGGTATGCAGAAACAATACGGTATATGTAGTATTCCACTCACACTTAAACTGCCAGTTTTAGTCTTTGTGAAGTTAGACGTTAAACTCTATGCAATGACTAGCAGCGTGTTTCTGAGACAGAATGCGAATACTAACGAGCTCTGTATGCCGCACACGTGTGTCGAATGTTTTCCGCGTTCAGTGACAAAGGCTCCAGCACTTAGCCCTGGAATGATTATCGGATAAATGTTTATACTTACATATATATATTAAGTTTTGATAAAGGCCCATTTTAAGTGCGGTTGATATAAAGGGAGGCCTAATATAGAGTCTTGGTGTTTAGAACACCATGGCCCAAATGTACACACACTGTCCAGTATTACCCGCTGGTCGTTTCATGAAGAATTAGGGTAAGATTACAATGTTTGGAGCGAACTCTGGTGTAGTAATTCTGGTGTAGTGATCCTAATGTAGTGATTCTGGAGTAGTGATTCTGGAATAGTGATTCTGGGGTTGTGATTCTGGTCTAGTGATTCTGGTGTAGTGATTCTGGTGTAGCGATTCTGGAGTAGGGACTCTGGAATAGTGATTCTGGAGTAGTGATTCTGGCTTAGTGATTCTGGTGTAGTGATTCTATAATAGTGATGCTGGTGTAGTGATTCTGGTGTAGTGATTCTGGTGTAGTGATTCTGGAGTAGTGATTCTGGAGTAGTGATTCTGGCGTAGTGATTCTGGTGTAGTGATTCTGGTGTAGTGATTCTGGTGTAGCGATTCTGGTGTAGCGATTCTGGAGTAGTGATTCTGAAGTAGTGATTCTGGCTTAGTGATTCTGGAGTAGTGATTCTGGAGTAGTGATTCTGGTTTAGTGATTCTGGTGTAGTGATTCTATAATAGTGATGCTGGTGTAGTGATTCTTAAGTAGTGATTCTGGGGTTGTGATTCTGGTGTAGTGATTCTGAAGTAGTGATTCTGGGGTTGTGATTCTGGTGTAGTGATTCTGGTATAATGATGGTTCCCTCTCTATTGTCATTTTATTGTTCTCGGGGCCAAGGTAGCAATAAGCGACTTTATGGTGATCTCACGAAGATCGATGGAGACACGCTTTCCTCCAAGACCCATGACACACGTGGGGAAGTTTGCTAGTTTTTTTTTGCCAGAGGCCGGTGGTTTACCTTAGGCACACCGGCCCTATTTCTCAATAATTGTAAAATTCCTAGTCAGATGCCATGCATTATCCCATCTCTTCTCTTGTCCTCCTGCCCCTGACGATATAACCATCGTTAAAGCGAAATATTTTGTGTACGGCCTACAACTCCAATTAAATGAATAAAAAAAAAAGAAAGCAAGCCAGTTATTTCTTTCACAATTATTGTTCCTCTTTTGAAACAATGTTACGTTAAGAAATGTAGTGAGCACGTTTATATGAGTAAATATTTTAATGAAATAGAGCAGCAATGATCTAAACTTAGAGATTGACTATGTACTGGAATACCATATATAACAGTACCTTTACGTACTGAAAGTACAAGGCAGTAAATACACCAAGCAACAAGTGCCGTTAACATACCCAATAAAAGGTAACATTACCTCAACATTAACAAACTCAAGCATAAACCTTACATAGTTTTCTAAAAGCAAATTTGTATTTAAAATCTGAGTAGAAAGTAGTCTTATATCTGAATACTGATACGATTTATCACAGAATATAAAATAGTACAGATATAAAGACACCTGTAAATTCGTTTTCGATCATTATCACTAGGCTCTAGGTTTAAAATGCAAATATATTAGGAAGTCATTTGCTCGTCCTCTGTTGTTCCACTGAAACGCTTTATTTTTAGCATAGTGTGACAAGTGTACCTGTCGTACACGGGGAATGTACCAGCCTAGTGAGGCCTTTGTTCAAGCGATGCACTACATGCTTCACATTGGTGTTGAAAAATGGACATTTTTAATGTTAACATTCATTCAGGCATTTCTGAGTTTCTCATTGTTTCATAATAATGACATGCAGTTAAAATTTGCATAATTCGATATGCTTTGTCATTGATTGTTAATGTACATGAACTGAATTGCGCAGTTTTCGTCGCCAAGAGCCAAATAAAACTGTCGGTTATCTGCCATTGTTTAAAACGGAGGTCCCGCATTCGACGAGTTATAGGGGACATTTATACGTCGATGTAAAGATGTCGCTCATCATTATCCTGTTCGATCCTGGCTTAACGAATGTCATGGACTGTTTTGTTCGCATTCGGAAGAAACCTTCTGCTTATCAGAACGAAATGATCAGTAAAGAACGGAAGGATCCACGTCTTCGAGAATTATTTCCCTATTCGCTGATTGAAGAGCCGACAGGCATTGCGCGCCATCATTCCCTTTGACTGATTGTCATTGGGTATGGTTATCGAATATACTTTAATCATTGAGGTAAATACATCCATTTATGTAAATTTAATTACACTGAGTCACAAAGTCAGTCGCAATCTTTCTTTAGAGAAACGTGCATGATCTGATACATTGCCTTTTTTATATTCATGAATCTTCTTGAAAACAATACTTGTAAAACCGAGATAGAATATACGCATAACGTTAAACTCTTCCGTTACGATTATACATAGTCTAAAGAGATTGTCATTCTAAATTTGTTAATGAAACTGATCTTTGAGAATTTTATCTGGATATTGTTTTACCGGTTGATGACCTCAGCTGGATACTTTTTTTCTCAGTATTTCATTGGCATAATGAATAAGTTCGGTTAATATTAGAGGTCACAGAATAGGGTTCAGAGACTGCCTTCAAGCCTATTAAAATATCTGACAGATGAAATGGTCAAAAAAGGAAGGTGCCTTTAAAGGTATTTCTGTGTAAATGTATACGTCGTGTTAACCCCATCTGCAGTATCGACCGCCATGTCACAACTGGAAACCTGGAAAACCCACCTTTAACCATTCACAACCACGACAATCGCAACTGCAAAATACACCTTTAACCAGTATCGCCTACAATTACAACTGCAAAACCCACCTTACACCAGTATCGCCTACAATCACAACTGGAAAGCCCAACTTCAACCAGTCGCTACCACCACGATTACAACTGGAAAATTCACCTTCCACCAATCGCAACAACACGCGACATCACTGGAGAGCCTATCTTCAACCAATGGCAACCACGACAATCACAAATGGAAAGCCCACCTTCCACCAATCGCAACCACCGAGATTACAACTGGAAAACCCACCTTCCACCATTCACAACCACCACGATTACAACTGGAAAACCCACCATCCACCAATCGCAACCACCACTATTCAACTGGAAAACCCACCTTCCACCAATCGCAACCACCACGATTACAACTGGAAAACCCACCTTCCACCAATCGCAACTAGCACATCATTACTGGAAAGCCCACTATATATATTATTTGTTGACACCAGATTTTGATATGATCTCGTACAAAGTCCCATTATGTTGTGAAATAATTGACTCGGTAGGCAGAACTTACCATAGATCAAGAGAATTTTGTGATATGCACTGTATCGCCTAAAATAATTTAATTGTTTGATTGTATTGGTAACCTTTCGGTATAGTTCTGTTTAGGTAATTTTATGAAATGATTTGTGATAATCCACCTGGCATTCGTCTACGTTATTTTCCATATGTTACATGTGTTGCAACAAAATCACTGTCTTACTGATTATACTGACATTTTCAGGGAAGGGCCATTTCAAGGGGAACACAGACGGATGATAAGCACTTACAACTGGCAATGGAACGTCAAGTTGGTTTATGATGAAACCAACCTGAGTCATTAACTGTTGAATCTTTTCTCCCCCCCGGAAGGCTCCCTAAAGCAATTACGATATAAAGACGGCATAAGATGCGGCTTTGGGGCTGTTTAGCAGACAAATTACGTGATGATCACGCAAACTAGTATTATTTAACTACAAATATCAAATATTGAAATGTTAGCGTAATAAATTGCAATTGCAATTGTGTAATATGTACATAAAATTTAGATTTCTCCAATATTGAAATTCTACTTTGACATATTTCCGTTTTTGCACTGTCGGAAAGTGGAATGCTAAATTGATAAGTCAGGTTGCTTTGTTTTAAAAAAATGTCTACAATCTTACGAGATTGATTGGATTTATGAAAATTTTGAGGTTTGGGCATTTCTGTAGAACTGATGACGATAATGAATCCATGATAATCGCAGGGCAGTGTATTAGAGGTTTACGTCAACATAGTCATCGTCAGAATTCACATTGAGTTTTAACATCTGAATAAATTGCACAAATCATGGCAATCTCTGAAATATGGTTAATTAAATATCTTTTATTCTGTGTATTTGTTGTGTATTTTGTGCGTTTCGTTTGTGTGTTGAATGAAAGGCAATGTTAAAAAATGCCGTTAAATCCATAGCAATCAATCCGAATGAAACCATGAATACTAGTTTTTATTTGACTTTGCTGGCTCATCATTTCCATTCCAATCGAAAAGTGTGAGGACAACGGCTGGAAAACAGGTGTGTGAAGTAAATGGCGGAATACGGCTGATAAGGTCGTGAGTTCGATTCAAACTACGGATAGAGGTTTATCTTTTTCCAGATGAAGGAAGTTGCCTAAAAAAATGGGGTATTAGCTATGCATTACAGGACGAATGGCGAATGTTCAGTTATTGTTGGGTTTAATATTCGTGAATTTATTATTGATTTGTTATAAAATATGTCTGCGAGATGTCTGTTTTATAGCGCAAAGACAGGCACATTGTAGAGAAGGGAGATAACCTATGCTTACTCTAAGTCATGCAAGATTTACCTCCACTTACTGGATGATACAGCTTTGGCTACCATTAACGTTGTTTTCAGTACTGTCAGTCACATATACCCTGGTTTTAATTAGAGCATAAATTGATAAATGGGCTTATGGTGGAATGGCATCAATTCTGGCTTCCCTCAAATTCCTTCCTCGTTAGACACTTCTGTTGTAAATACAGCTCCGCCATTAGAGTCCGCCCATAACGCTTTTAGATAGCCATTAATAAGACAAGATGCCAGTTACAGATAAGGAAAGTGTCGAGTTTTGTGATGTGAGATATGTAATTCCGGAAGGATGTCTGATCTTAATAGATTCTCACAACGAGTAAGCACAGCGAGACGTGATTGATGCTATCAGCGAGACAGGAATCACTAATTTAAAATCGAGAGCGTCTATGGGTCGGAATTCTGCAGAGGTTGTGTTGGGATCGATGCTGTGTATCGGCCGCCACAACTCATTACTCATTGATCGGGTATATAGAGGAAGTTTTCCTCCAAAAGCTTACCATCCTCTAGTTCTCGTGTGCCGCGCCTCAACCGGTGGTATTACCAGAGTCTCTGGAAGCACTTTGCACCAGTCGGTGGCGTGTGACTGAAGGGTTTCAAACACGTGGGCCAGGACTCGTCTCTAGTCTATGGTGGGCGGATGTTGAGGAACGTCCATTGTTACCAATCGCTAACATTGAGAACACAACGCTCCAGCATCCGAACATTGTATTGTCAGCTCAAACATCCTAGTGGATTCCACCGGTGGTGACTGTTCCCTTTATCACAATGCTACCACCGTAATATCACAGGTTTTGACAAAGCGACAAATTTGACGCTGTAGGTACCTCTTTAGGTATCTCTTTCATCGTGGGCACATTACACTACTGTTCGGATTACCAACGGTAAGTGAATCTTTCGAGGAACCATTTGATGATTTAAATCAGTCTCGTTGATCTTCAAGTGGCGTTAAGCCATATAATCATTCGTTCACTTATTCATGTGTTCTCCATATTTACATGCATGTGTAACATGAATTACTCAACCCACACAAGATACGCGTCTTAAGTTATATCATCGGCATTACGACAAAACTACAGATTGGCAAGAACAACACTGGTGTTGTGGTGTAAAAGTTCAGTATTATATTGTGAGGTGTTGCTACTTTACATGATGATCTTCTCAGGATTTTTTGTATTAAGTTAATGTTTCCTGAAGATCAAATGAATGATGCGGCGTTACCATAGCTTGTACTCTGTGAATAGACAGAATTATACTGGAGCTTTATTCGTTCACACGTTAAATACGTCAAGCGGACTAAAGTTTCAAGCTATTGTCTTTGCCTTGATAATCAGAATTACAAGCACGTTCCTTGAAAGCGATTTTGCCAAAATTACCTTTTGTATTAGATCTAGCGATTGTCAAATAGGAATGGAATTTAAACGTGATGTGAGTAGAGATATTTAAAGGGTCACTTGTATTTGTCTGTTTATAACATTAAATCTAAAGCAATTATTTTACTATGGTAACAAAAGCCAAAGCTACTTTTGTTAAACGTCGTTTGGAAAGTATTATATCTACATGCAGGCGATGGGTGTTGAAAGAGCATTAATTTATTAATGAAAGTTCCGTTTCAAAACTTGTACTTTACTCAACACAGCTTCTGGAATCAATCGTAACGTTTCGAGCAATCTCTTTGGACTTCCTTTAGGAGCGAAACCTGCGGGAGGGTAACACAGCTATCCCAGGCTAGAGAGTAACTACTAGGGAAAAATACGTTCTGAACATGTATTGTCATGGCGGTTGCAATCAACTAAAGCTCTGAACTGACAGACCCTCAAGTTGCAGGGCCTGCGTGTTTCTGTCTCAGAAAATCTGGCGTTCAATCATTTTTGTCGTCCATCCTATTGTCACTCTGTATTATGCTGCTTCAAAGAAATACAATTCACTCATAGCCATTTGTAGTTAGTTCAATGTTCATTGAATCCAGTGAATGACCAGAAGGCAAGGTGACGAAGCTTTACACAACCATCGCGTGTTGAAGAAAGACTGTTAAGCTAAATATCGCGACTTGCAGCTTGAAGTAAGACATCTATTTATTAGGTTTACTGCTCCCCTGGGATCAGTTTTATTTGCTATGTTTAGATCTGCGATTAAATCAAACTTACTGATATTCCATTAACCTAATGTGCAACATCATTTTGTTTTGTTCATACATTTTTAGTTTAGTTATTAATGGAATTCAGCTGCAAATTACTGACATATTGTTCAACTCGACTGTGAATATGCATCTGGTGTTGACAGATGCTAGCATTGTAATCTTAGGCGTGAAGCTGGCGAATCTTAATCCAGCCGGTACATGTGTACATGTTGCTATAAACATTCAAGCATATATACTGAGTCATCGCTGACTCATCGCAAGCCGTAAAGAAGTGTCATGATCACCTCGTGTTTGTTGCTTCGTATTTCACAGATGGTTGTATAGTTAGTATCTATAAGTCTTCTGTGGGTCAGTACAAATTCTGGACGGTCATTTTGCATTGTTGGTCACGAGCTATGAACAAACACAGTCTTTAGTTGAACGCCGACAATTATAAATCCTCACAAAGTACGGCTGGTCAAATTAACGAAAACTGATTACGCTGAGATATAGCTATGAACTGAGAATAAATAGAAGGACACAGCATGAACAACCAAGGTTTTTCAATGACCAAACACTACTGGTTGCCATAAACTAAATCAACCAAAGACCATTGCCACAAGACATCAGATTACTATGGATGGCCCCAGACCAAAAATACTCGAAGGCTATAGATTACTCGAAGAATAGTTAACGTTTTATATGATTGAGCTGGCCTGTGTCAAGCAACTTCCGTTCATGTTCACCTTCAGTGTTTCATCTTTATCAGTTATTTAGACACGAAACCAATGTAAAATCACTTTCTTCTGGAAAACTGACTTCGAACCTGTTTTGGTCTTGATGTTTTGACAGTTTGGTGAAAATGCTGTGATGTTGGAATCAGGTGGAATGTTGGTACATTTGATCCCCATTGAGGCCCTATGTTGTGGATCGAAAGCTCTCAGTTATTTCGTGACCACATTCAGTTGGCTGATTGCCAGTTTGTCATAACCTGTTTGTTGAACATTACTGTCTCGAGAGGCTTATCTTGATGACTTTTATTGTTGTCATCTATGTGATTGTCCATTCCGTAGTGTTAACATGGAAATATCTTGATTTTGGAAAAACCTGTAGGTATCTGGTGTCGGTAGGGCCACTAGATTTCGTATTGGTTCTTCTCTTAGTGTCGGAGACAATCCTTGAAAATTATCCTGTTTTTCGTGACTTTATCAGGGTACCTCTGATGTCGGGAGGTTAAATCGGGTTGGGTCATATCGATCGTTTCTTGAGGGGACGTTTATTGTGGGACAGGGTCGTGATTTATCACGGTACAGTTTCTATGATGACTTCAGTTCATACGGTTGAATTTCTAACAAAGTGCCATCGTCTGCCACAGCCCTTTTCTTCCCCAGTTGCACGCTAACCCGCAGCATTGGCATTCCCTTTTGTCGTTTGATTAAAAAAAATGCTCGACACTTCAGTTGGTTGGGCTGTCTATCCATTAATAGGCCTGTGTGGCTAACTGTAGACAGTGTTCATTTGTTTCATTTCGGTACGGTATAAGCCTTTGTGGCAGTTGTATCATCATTTATGTATTCCCTGATCGGTAATTGCCTGTTTACTCATGGGAATGCGAAGTGGGCCCTCTTCTGTACGGTGATTGTTAGCCCGTAGAATATTCTAATGTCACATTGCTTTAAAGGCTAAATGACTTTGGCTGCAGTGGAATCACCCGTTTGGTCTCACCGTAAACACACCAAGCAAAAAAAGGTGAAACCAGCACAGTTTGCTCATTCTTTATCTAAATGCCAATATGTTCACAAACCAGTTCATATATAGAGCCAATCGATCACAAAAAATACACGCTTCAGGTGAACTGTTGTCACAGTACGTTGACGTCATTCATTTCCTGTCGAGTTTCTGGTCGTTGTGTCAAGGATTCGTACACTATCTGTCAATGGGTAAAATATACATCCCACAAAAACATGCGCACTTCGTGTGGATTTCCTTTTGATGCCATCGACGTATTCTTCCGTACAGACATAAAGTTCTTTGGAAATTAACCAAATGCAAAACCTTTTTAGGTCATAAGAAAATGGAAAAAAGTACGGAGACAAAATCCCTTGTGTCTAGTTTTAACTGAACAACTTCTGGGCCTTTCCGCAAACATATATATTCAGGTAATTCTTACTAAGGGATTCCCGCCCCCTCCCAATGATATGTGGTTAAGGTTACATGTAGAAAATGCTTACAAGTAGGAAATGCTTACAAGTAGGAAATGCTTACAAGTAGGAAATGCTTACAAGTAGGAAATGCTTACATGTAGGAAATGCTTACAAGTAGGAAATGCTTACAAGTAGGAAATGCTTACAAGTAGGAAATGCTTACAAGTAGGAAATGCTTACAAATAGGAAATGCTTGCATGTAAGTAACCTATAACCATCTTGTTTTGCCTTATAATGAGTTCAACTGAAAACTCACGTCATATGGTTAGTAGTTTCAAGTTAGAATCGCACGATCCTGTGTACGATTGGTCAGACTCAGCCAGAAGGCAGATTGTCCGATGGAATGGGTGCTTTTTTCCCCTGACATTGCTGATGATGCTCTTTCGGTATGCTATAACAGTTTTTTTTTATGAATTTATGGTGTACTAGACAACAAAAGACTTTAAACCTTAATGGTTTATGGGCTTATAATTTCCTACCATCAAAACGGCGTAGAAAGTCTCACCATGACAATCTCCATAACAACATAGGTACCATAACATTTGAGGAAGCTCGACCTCAGATGTTAGGGACAAGGGTCATAAATGCGTAATCTACATATATCTATGGAGCACATCGTTGCGGATTCACTGTTACAATTGTGTTTACAGTTACTCGGCCGTTCGAAAACCCTAATCGCAAACCAGAACTTTCTATGTTTTTAACTCATCGCGAGAAACCGTTTCAGCTTCCTCCGGTGGACAGTGGAATATTTGGACAACAAAAGCACAAGGCACTGGTTTTATTCTGGATCTGAAAATTACATAACCGCTGAGACATATAAAAGATTTAATTTTCAACTCCGATGGGGTTAGTCTTTATGACTTCCTTATTTTCTTATCTTACAAAGTTTCTTAATCGCAGAATGTACGCCGTATTTCGCATAATAATCACGACGAAGACATCGGTATAGACTTCAGTCAGACATTATCTCGCATTCACATTTATAGAAATACACAAAACCTCGTCAGACAGGGTTAAATGATTACGTTTATGTCAAAAGCTTTGAAGGTTGACGTTTCTTTTGAAGTCACGTCCCACTATTATGAAATAGCTGATATTGCGATTCAAGCTGTGAACATACCACTCTCACTCGAGCAACGCTCAATATTAAAACGGAAATGTTTTACGCACTTGTGTTTTTCTGTTCTGTGAAAAAAACCGCATTTGTCATCGGAGAATATGGATTTTTGTCTGGTGTGCAAGGAGTTTGTCAGCGAAGCTCTCTAAACTGCGTTCCATTGATTTCGAAATGTTTTGAACCTCGAGGAATTGATCAATATCTCGGTGTGCAGTCTGCTCTTTGAAGCAGAATATTTGGCAATATCGCTCTGGAATCGCTTATCCACACGTTTTTGTGGCTTTGATTGTTGGTTGTAAATCATTTCAAGGAAATGGCCCAAGAACATTTCTTACATATTTATACGTGTAGGTACAGATCTGGCTTTCTTTGGCAGACTAACACATTCACCGTTATGTAAACACAGTAGATAAAATTCTGTAAAGGATGACATATTTTAATGAGTAAAACCGAACGCAATGCGAAGTTAATAAATATACAGTTGAAAAGATAAGGCAAAGAGAAAAACAATTACATTGATCTCTATAGAGTAGTGTAACTATTATTATTTGCCTAGTCACTGAATTAAATGTATACATCCTGTAGAATATATAATTTCACAAAAAAAACATAGTAAAAGGTAAGAGATCTGAAGTTTACCATATGTTGTGACCATAATATTATGTTCGTAGCGTGGATTATTTTATGGTCTGCCGTCGTATAATTGAAATATTCTTGAGTAAGGCGTAAAACACCAATCAAATTAACGAATGAATATTTCATAGTCGGTCGATTTTCACTGGAAATCGAGTTCTGGAAAACTCTCAGAAGACATAACCTAAAAACAATTCATTTATTTCAAAAATTAGCATTTTCTTAGCAATTCATTGGATAACGGAAATACCAAATGGCTAAATTCATACTGGAATTTTCCGCAAATGTCGTGATGACATGTTAGAGCAGCATTTATTGCTCCAGACCCATGTATTGCTCCAGACCCGCGTCTATTTCCGCCTATAGCCCGGAGCTATAAGGGGCATGGTAATAACCACTTTTATTTTTATTTGAATGAAATCATTACAATCTGAACTCAAGAATTAAAGGATTTTACGTTAGCACCTGAGTTCGGTTCTTACCGAGAATACGGCAATATGTCGCCGTTGACAGTGACGGACAGCATCTGAGCATCTCCGTCAATAGAATCCGGCATTACCCTGTTTGGTGAGTACTGCTCATTTACGTGTCTGGCTCTGTGTAAATGATGCTCAAGTGGTTGACTCTGCCAACCATTAACGTTCGCATAGGTTATGTCATGGCTGGACTCAAGTATTAATGTAGTCAGCCCGAAGGCAAAAGATGTGCATATTGCAGATGAGCGTAAGACAAAAGAATTATCGATTATCGTGTTTTGTAATAATAACCGAATATGACATGGACTCCGGCAGCCTGGCTTCTCTGGGTACCGAATATTAGGCGGGTTACACGATCAGCTGTATTGTGATCACATCGTGACGGATGATACCTAAATATACATGTTACATGTGTCCTCTCTGTAACCGACGGGTGCCTACGCCCACTCCTTCTAGAGCAAACCGAACATGACTTTCACATACACGTACACACACAAGGTACTAAGCAGAACATGTTAACTATCCCTTGGAAAAAATTCACCCTGTACCCCACTCTCATCCCCTCCCCAACCACACTAACAGTGGGAAGGCCATTTTGCAGCACTGTGCCATGCATAAGAATAGAATTTACATTATGTAAATAATGTAGATTATTAAACCATGTAAGAGGGCAGGAAGGTCTTTCAACAGTCTTTTGCCATGTATAGAAATAAAATTTACATCACCGTAATTGATAATGTAAACCAGAAAAACATTGCAAGAGGACCGGAAGGTCATTCCGCTGTCCTATGCCATGTATGGACATAGAATTAGCATTATGGGATAATGTAAACCAGAACAAATCGCGCATTTAAGAGAGAAGCCTGGCATGGCTCTGTGGTAAGGTGAGCGACCTTGTCCACGAGGCATGTACTCCTATTTTAACATTTCAACACTTAGAAAATACTGACATTTCAACATTTGCGTTTTATGATATTATCCACACAATTCTTCGTGTTTGGATCTGTTTCAGCATCAAGGCTTGATTTTACTGATTAGTTCATGTCAGCATTCTTTAACTTCTGTATTTGGTTTTCTGGTGAAGCAAACAAAAACATATGGGGAAAACCAATAGCAACTAGTTAACTGATTGATATTCTCCTAGATTCCCTTGAAACAGCGGCCAGGAGAAAAGCACTACACTAATCCGCACCTGTTGGTTCGTTTTACCACCTGACTTAAGTCAAGTATGAGTGAAATCAGGATCTCTAGTTTTTAAAATTTGTTTTCGGGTTAAATCATCGATCGAACAGTTAGCTGTTGAAGTTTAAGTCTTTCAGCAGACGGATTGCATCAAAATCTCCGTTCACATCGGATGGCTTGGACTTCTTATACATAAGTGATGAAATGGAGGAAATTCCTCATTTGTGTTTTCCTGATTACAGTCTTGTAAGATTTAAATCGCAGACAGTGGAGGCGGAATTCTGTTAAATAAGAACGATAACGGTTCAATAGCGCTACTGGGTTAGGTTTGATGAATGTCTGGCACCAAATCTCAGACTAAGGGCAAATGAATTACCTCATGTAGCTCAGGTCGATTTTTCCTGAAAAGCCAATAGGGATGGAACTGTAAACTGTTACATCCCAAACTCACATCTTCTGTCTGTGGAAGGCAGAGATATTTTTGGAGATGCTTTAGTCCTTTGTCTGCTAATATATTATGCCCTAATGTCATGTCATTTGAATTTTCTCCAGGAGCTTACCGTTTCTGTCAAAGGGTCCGTTATCGCCTTGAAATCCGAGACATTTTGGTTGAATTGCTTCCCGAGTGGTCATATCAGGGGTCTGGCGAAATCTGGCACTCTTATAACCGAAGTGTCACTCACTTGTTACGCACCAATTAGAAGTCAGTGTTATGTTCAAAATTGACTTGTCTCGCACTGCCCATCAAGTATGACCCTCCGACAGTGATCGAGAAGCGGAGAGTACCGGCTGCTATACCCTATTCACCGAAATTTGGAAATTGTCAGGTAAATTGGAATCTTCGACATCGCCATTTAATTATTCCCTCGTTTGTCTCAAAAACCAATGTTGAAAAAAGTCGCACACGCCAATCATTTTTAACTATACAGAAGTTGCTAGCTGTGTGTTCGACGAGGGGGTTTCTTGGGCAATGTGCTGTGTATTCGACGAGGGGGTTTCTTGGGCAGTGTGCTGTGTATTCGACGAGGGGGTTTCTTGGGCAATGTGCTGTGTGTTCGACGAGGGGGTTTCTTGGGCAATGTGCTGTGTATTCGACGAGCGGGTTTCTTGGGCAATGTGCTGTGTGTTCGACGAGGGGGTTTCTTGGGCAATGTGCTGTGTGTTCGACGAAGGGATTTCTTGGGCAATGTGCTGTGTATTCGACGAAGGGGTTTCTTGGGCAGTGTGCTGTGTATTCGACGAGCGGGTTTCTTGGGCAATGTGCTGTGTGTTCGACGAGGGGGTTTCTTGGGCAATGTGCTGTGTATTCGACGAAGGGGTTTCTTGGGCAATGTGCTGTGTATTCGACGAGCGGGTTTCTTGGGCAATGTGCTGTGTATTCGACGAAGGGGTTTCTTGGGCAATGTGCATGATAATAGTTTGATAGTTTGCAAAGTAACAAGGCAAGTGAGCTATATCAATATTGTGTCTCATTCGATATTCTACCTGCTGCCAAATATTAAGTACATATATTTCAAACTTTTACTCTGCTCCGTTAGCTTTTAGTTAGCATTGCTTTGAAATTCTCCTTGAAATTTGTTCCTCTCCTAACCGACCCTTCTTATACGACGGAATTATATTTCCGTACTTTAGAGACCAACACATATCACCCTGTTTAAAATAAGGGAAGTATCCAAATTACAGTTCAGGCAACTAGCCAGTGGAACAAAGTCCACAAAGTCAAATTGCCAAAGACCAGTTTCCTATCGTATAGGTTAGGTATACTATCAGGACAACAGATGTGACTGTGTTTCCGTCCAGATTAGTTCTCTGTCAACGTTATGTCTTATAACCAATATTTAGTTGAGAATTAATTCTTAAAATTTTTTCTTGAAATTCGAATGTTTGTGTGATATTGTCTGCTTTTGTTTGTATAACAATTCATCAAAAGTGAACTTATTATCAGACATCCTGGTACATGCTGGCATATCCACCATCATTGCTTTACGATGTTGTAAACTGGATTAACCTACTAAACTGACTATATGCAATTTGGTCTCCACTTTCGGAACACAACATTAAAAAAATTGATAGTAAAATCTAGTGACAAGTTATTTTGGCCTCTTAACGTTAAGAAGCCTCTTAGAAGATGTATTGGTTGAAAAGCATGCATCAAAAACTAGTTCCTACAAATCTGTGATGTATGGGGTTTAACGTCGTATTCAACAGTTTTTAAGTCATGTGACAACATGGAGTCATTGGGTGTGGGTACATATACAGTGTCTTCTTGTGGCAGAGCGAGTCCATGCTGTCTAAATGCTGTCACCACTGAAGTCTCATGCAATAGACACCAGACATAACACTCCACCCAGTCACATTATACTGACATCGGGCCAACCAGTCCTGTTTCCTCGGTCTAACCTCTCAGTGCAAAGCAGCAACAAGTACCGTTTATAATGTCTTTGGTGTGACCCGACTTCGAGGCATATGCTCTAACCATTTGGTCACCGAAGCGTTCGAAAATCTGATATAAAAGTGTTTATTAATGTGTGATGAAATAGCTGTCGGTCACGTTGACCTGTAAATTGACCTAGGTGGCATGGTTTAATAGCATGGGTAACGCACCATATGTCTCGTCATTTAAATCTATAGCTGTTAAAGTGGGGACCTATATTAACGGTGTGGGCGGAAAAACATTTTACCATGTTGGCCAATACCTCAAGACCATTGCTCTCAGTATGCAAAGGCGTCTACTATCTCTCCAACGGCTTGAAAAGACGACGTGGGAGTTTGTATGTGTCTTTCCAGATGTCATAAAGATGGAGAATGGGAAGTGGGTCGAAGCCGCGTGGTTTTTAACACATTTCGTTTGCCTTTTTAGAAGACTACTAGTTCTTTATCAACTAGACGGTGTGTTTGTATCAATCTCCGGTCGCCGTGAGTTCAAGTCCAGCTCATGGGGGCTTCCTCTCCGGTAGTACGTGGGTTGTATCATTGTGCCCCTCGTTCGATTTTGGTTTAAATTTAGGAGGTTTGCCAGGTGTCTGACGAGATAAGGTGATTTCCACCCGGCTATACCTCGTTTTCTGAATCCACTACTTCAATCGCCTTCATATTAGTTTTACGCCTTGCATAAAAACGAAGTAAATAAATGGATATGACGCATGACGTGAAAAGGGTGAAATAACAATGTTGAGTAAAACGAAAAACCAATCAGGAAGATAATGAAAATGACACCGCCATAGTCACCATTTTCTTGTGACGTAATGATTGCTTACTGTTGGGGCTTGATACTAGGGATTTGGTGATTGATACAATCTGAGCCTTATCGAGAACGAGTCAAAACCCCCCACTAAGGTTAAGATCGGAAGAGACCTAGATGATAGGTTTTTTGTCAGTTGTTCTGTGTGATCGAATACCAATCATACCAGCTGGTCGGTACTTTGTGTTAAACTTATCTGTTCCCAACGCCTTTTGTGTTCATGCCATCGAATGGGGCGGCGTTCGGAGTCAATCAGCTAAGTGGGACTTCCTGTATATTTCTGGCTTGAAGTTGTTAGTCGATGGTCGGACCGACAACCTCTGCGGGGCCTAGTAGGACGGACACAGTGCAGCTGGCTACAACGTCAGTGCGAGCCTAAAGGCATTACCAAGCCCATCATCACCAGTCTGTGGAGACGTGTATCTCCCTGACGAGCCTTTTGTTGATTGCTGTAAGTGTTCAGTGGGGAGAAAATGGTGGCGTATAACTGAGTTCAGCTAAGGTCGACACAGGTCAAATAGTGAGAGGTAGAGTTGGGAGTTTTGAATTGGTGAAGTGGCAACGAGGTCGTTCTGACTTGGCCTGAATGAACTATGCGAATTGTTTTTTATTTACTTCATTAGCCAGAATCATGCGAAATCGTATGCCATAAGCAATACGTTGCAAGAGTCAGAATCATAGAATTGTATGATCTCTTGGACAGTTATCATTGGAACAGATTTTGCATTTGTGTTTGCCTCTAATCGCCCAAGCAAGACTGATTTGCTCACCTAAACTGAAAGAGCAATTAGCCATTCTGCTTCCTCTATCACACAATGATAGGAATATTCATAAAACAGTTTAATTTAGTAACAATAAAACAAGTCAATTTAGTAGATCATAAATTATATAAGTTTTTAATTTTTAATACCTTTAATGTAATTGGGTTTGTTGTCTTTTGCTGTAGAAGTAGAAATTATATTTTCTTTCTACAACATATATCATATACCTAAAACGCCTAAAATCTTTCGATGTGTATAACCCTCATAGTCACTCTTCCTTGGAGCACCCATAGTCGCTTTTCTTATGCCATGGTCAAACTACCCTCTTTTCCTTTCGCAATCTGGTACTCAAGTTTTCATATTCCGTGTGTTCGCGGAATACTTCTATTGTCGTCTCTGCTCTAGTTTACTCTCCATGCTGTAGTCTTTTCTATGGATCTTACTTAATGCAATCACACTCTGGCCATAATTTTTTAAAGTAGATTTTAATGAACTGTTTGTCCGTTAGCGAAACCTTCGTTGGTGTGTCCCTGTATAAAAATTGAAGCCTGTAACAGGCCATATTTTTGCGTCTTTCAGTTATCAGTGCATCTCTTCCATGGATCCATTATAATTTCCTACGTTATATACTTTCTTAGTCCTTTGTGTCTTGTGTGGAACACTGGTTTAGAAATTGGTTTTGTGATTATTGGCCAGGAATGCCCATTATGGTTGACCACTTCATGGTACATTTGTATCAATGGTTAAATATATAACAGAGCTAAGTATATGCAATAGATCGAAATATCATACAAAGGATGTAACGTGACTTGATTTTGACAATGATTTGGGCAACATGCTCACACCGCATTGCTTTATATGAAAGCGCTCCTACCACGTGAAAGTGGATTGAATTTGCACCCTATACGGGCGTTCTTAAACCGTGCGTGTTACGGCTCACGCCTCCGTGTGAAGGCTCTGTCTAACTAGCTCATGCTTTATCTTAAGGGGCCAATCTATCCCAAATCGATCGATCTTCATCAGACCGACCTCCTGGCTCCGATCATACAAATACAACACCAGCATAAGAGCGGACGAAGCAGCTGTGACGTGTTAAATTTCATTTCATGTCTTTGAAGAGCCAATTACTCAAGGCGTCTTGTTTTCAAGCAGTGGTGAATCAAGCACAGATTCCATGTGAAGCCTGCAGTCAGATCACGACACGGCTTCATGCAGACACCCTTGTTCAGGCAGCTTTTCATTTCGAACTCATCTTACATGACGACTGGGAAATTGTTTGAAAGAATATTTATTTATCGAACCTGATCAATTGGTTTTACGTTAGACCGTTTCCAAAATTACCTCATTCATTCGAAAATTTAGCACAGAAAGGCATAGCCTTATTTATCAGCGTATGTGTAAATCTAAGTGATGAGGTTCCAATATATCAATGCCCCATATAGAGCAAAACAGCAATCGTTCTAAGACAACTGTTCTGCATTTATGTTTATTGACTGGAATCGGTTTCCACGCCGTCCTCGAGAATATTTCACTTATATAACTCGAGACAGATTTATTGGTGAAGAAAGTACTAGATAAAACTCCTGATATAAGGCCGCCGTCGATTCAGCAACAGCTGGTTTCGAACGTTTCATCAGTGAATGCCTGATGCACCATAAAAAACACAACTTTAACTGTCTTGCGGGCAACGCGTTCCGTTAATACTGTCGATATATTGCTAGAATTTACCATAAATATATCCGGCAAATATAAGGAAGAATAGTGAAACACACAAGCTGTTCAAAACAGAGCTAGAACAATTGTTACACGACTCAGTGTAGAGAAAACATTCGCCGTCTAACTTAGAATACGCATTTCTTGGCAGCTGTTCTTCATTCTTCCAAAGTCATTAACGTCCGACATTAAGACACTGATCATTGGAGGCGAAGCTAAAGAAAGATTCGACAAAAGGCTCCAAAGAAGTGGTTACCTCGAGAGAATCTGTCATAATTCTGTAAAATTTGACGCTTTGAATAGATGATATTAGCTACGACCACCTCAATATTGATAAATCGGGGAAAGTAACACACGATGCAGGTTTACTACAAAAACAGTTATTCGCCTTTGCTCTTATCCTACATAGCTCATTGTTTTCTGTGACATTTATGGTGCACATTTTTTGTTACTAACATTCATTGGAAATCCTAACCAGTGGGTAAATTAATCTTGGAATGCATTAAGTGGTTATTTGTCTAAGAGAAAAATGTTTGAATTATTACCATTTTTTGGTAAATTATATGCCAAGGAAATGACGTTGGCTTTCGTTCAAGGCAATTGGAAATTACAAGGACATTGGATCGGCTTGTTTTGCTAATTCAGGACGGACAAACTGACCACATATTTTCGTGGGTATGCTCTATTTCCCCCGGTGTACCAGACTGCGTAGCACTTCGGTAGCGTGCTTTGGTGCATGTATCCGTACTGTTATGGTATTTGTAAACATGACAGGAAAAGATTCTCAAGGACGGGAAAGTGCTTGTGAAAGAACCCTTTTATTTCCAAGAGAGCTATACGTACAGGAGAGAAGCGAAATGCCACTGATGTGCTATACGGCTTCTAAACCTGAGACTAAAATCAACTGATGTTCAAATCATCAGTCAACCAGAAATCAATGTTGCCGGTCGTTAATTATTATACCTTTCATGACAATCTTCAAATTACAAGACATACACTTGAACTTAAGACGTTTAGTAAATACTGACAGGGCGTCAAAGGATCTCCGGCATCCTGCTTCATGACTGTGTCTAATCCTGCTTAACTCGGGGCTTTAGGGCCTGTGTTTCATCATGTTGAATTAGATCGCCACGTTGGACTTTTAAACAGCGGTAAAGAGCAAATGAGAATACACATTTCTAGTATCGACAACTTTACGGTAGACGATTTGATTCCTAATTTCATTCACTCGCCTAAAACATACCTTGCGACATCATTAAAAACTGCGTCTACATTTCGTACTTTATATAATTTCTGTGTTCTTTGGTGGTTTGAGTTAAACGTCGTTTTGGGAATTGAACGTTATTGAAGGTCCATAATGGTTGACCGCTGACATACGAATGTTTATTTCAACCCATAGGGTCAAAGAAAATAGACTCACGGTCACATATGACCTTTTCGCCACCAGAATAAGCTGCAAACACTGTTTGAAAATGAATATGTTATTAATTTATGCCCGTGATTTTAAGGAAAAATGCGTTCAAAACACTTTCTTTGAAGGTAACTTAGTTTGTTATTTGAGCAAAAACGGAATGCTCAGTACGCGTAAAGACTCGTTAAAATGTAAGCGAAACAAATCAGGCATATTAGATAAGAAGGCAGTGATGGGCTTTGGGAAGCTATATTCTCTGATCGCGTTTCTTACGTGAACTTTCGCGATCTTAATGAGTGTGTTTTCCGTTTTAGCCTCTGTACTTTACAAAATTATTGGTTAGCCCCTGGTCAGTTTCATCCGTCATTAGCGGCGACATTCATTTCACAAAAGAACATTCAACTGACGAAATTAATGTCGACTTGATCCCTGTTTGTATCGATCCGGGGCTGTCTTTTTGTCGATTTGCTGAGCTGATGCATATACTTCTCTTAGACTTGTAGGATAATGACTTGTTGATGTCACCTTAACGAACTGTTTCCCAACGGATATCGTCTACCCAAGACGAAGGGGAAGTCAAACACACCATATCCGGCAGCAAACCACCACCATTCATGTCACGTGACACTGCCATCTGATATCGTTACTGCTTCGAAAACCTCGCGAGATCGGGAAGTTGAAATTTGCGGTAATGACCATCGCACAGTTTTTGTTCCCTTTCTTCTTTTGCTAAATTAGGCGCTTTATCAGATGTCTAAGTTTAAATAGGACTTTAATAGGGTATACTTCCACCCGACGACGTCTTTAAGATTCGATTATGTAAACAAGACTTCAAATTAGGCTAACAGTCACACAGAGCAGGCCTTGTCCAATAATTGTCCAAAGAATACTAAACATACTTCCCTCTCATAGCGGCTTATATAAAATATGGTTAAGAAGGTGGTAGATATACTCCAGGTAGCGTTTGATGGCAGTACTTACTCATGATGGCATCGTTTTAATGTACAATTTTTGTGAAGTTTACTCTTGAAACATAGGTCCTACCGTTTTCTTAAGCCAACTATTTTGCGCGTAAGCAAGTTTCATGCATATGGTAATTTTTATGCATACGTCAACTCTTGTAAATGTGAGATAAGCTTTTTAATTAACGTCGTGGATAAAGGGAATTATTACGTCTTTTGGCGATTTTGATTGTTGGTTTTTAAGTCTGCAATTACTTGAGAAGTTTTACACGTTTGGAGGGAAACATTTATTTTCCACGTCAATGATAGTTATAGGATTTTAACAGGTTTGTGAATGACGTGCACCTATTTTGTTGGTTAGCCAATCACATAGCTGGATTCCGCACTTAAGCTCCGCCTACTTTGTTGAAAATCTATAAAAGGATCGTCAGAATGAATATTGATGACATGGCCGAACAGTACACATCGTACGTATCTGTGCTAAAGTCAAAATATAATCTAATAACTCAGTACAAAACTACCATAACGTGTTCAACAAGTGGTGCCAAACCGTTTCGGTGAATTCATAAATTTGGATGCCATTAGGTGTAGTCCATGTCCGATGCTGAGCAGAACGATTCTGTTGTCAGTGACAGCTATAGTTCCCGAATACAGATACACTAGGGATCCACGAACAGAACGATGCCTGTTGTCACTGACAACTGCAGTACCCGAGTTCAGATGCACTCGGATCCACGGACAATACGTTGACGGAATCAGCCGGTGAAGCATCTCTAGTGAAATTTCGGCAGTCTTTAACATTAGTGTGGATGGCGTCTCTGGAAATAGTAAGTAAAGTATCAAGAGTGCAGACGCTCCACGATCCACTAGGATGAAATACGTTAATGGGATCGGCCGATGTAGAATCTCTCTTGAGAAAGTTTCAGTGGTGTTTAAATATTAGTGCCCATGTAAACGGTACAAAAGGCTCTACTCAATATGACCATTGTCTCTTGTAACATGTGTAATGTACTCTAACGTACATGCAAAGTCCCTATCTGAGGACAAGTCTGGTTTTTGAAGCTCACGATTGGTTGTACGTCCGGGCAATGGCGGAATACAGTTTGAGTTTGTTAGATCACGTTTTCATCTTGTTATTTAATGTTGGTTCCCCAAACATAACAGTTGGCGACGAGGATAAACGATTGACATTTCTCAGTGAGTATGGCAGGCGTGCAACTTCCTGAACTTGGCGGACTCCCACATTTTGCTGCAACAGCGATACTGCGTCCCTTTGTAGCCGATGGAAAGGTTGGCTGCACGCTTTTCAGCTACATGTGGAAGGAAGAGATGTGACAGATAATGCACAAAAACGAGCCTTACTACTTCATTGTGCAGGTATGGATGTGGAAGATGTGTTCTACACGCTACCGGAAGGCGAAGGTGAGAATGTATTCACTAAATGTCTGTCATCCTTGAACAACCATTTTTCGCCAGAAGTCAACATGCCCTATGAAAGACATTCATTTCGGAATATGTGTCAGATGGAAACGGAATCAGTTGATCAGTACATCACTAGGCAACGCCAGAAAGCCGAATCTTGTTCTTTTGACGATGTAGATGAGCGGATAAGTGATCAAGTGATCGAGAAGTGTAATTCCCATTCACTACGTAGAAAGTTGCTGGAGAAAGGTAGAAATTTGACTCTTCAGAAACTTTGTGAGATAGCCAGACCCATGGAAATGTCGGAAATTCAAGCTAAAGACATTGAAGGGAGAACGGAAGAAATTGCTAAAGTATATGTTAAAAAGCAGAACCCTCCAAAACAAAGAGACACAAAATTCCAAGTCACATTCAAATTCCCATAGGAAAAAGCCTAACCAAACAGCAAATAAAAATGTCAGGTGCTTTTCTTGTGGATATTTAGGCCATACATACAGAGACCAGAAATGTCCTGCTCTTGGCAAAGAATGCGATCGGTGTCATTTCAAGGGTCATTTCAAAAGTTGTTGTGAAACTAAACTGAAGGAAAACACTGGAAAAGTTCATCATGTAGACACTTCACAAAGCAAATCTCACAGTGGTGACGAGTTCGTATTACCCTTAAATGAGCCATCTAGCAGTTCAGAGAAAGTCAACGTGACGTTAGCGGGAGTAAAACTTCAGTTGATAATCGATTCTGGTGCAAGTTGTAATGTCAGTGACAAACAACTATGGGAGAAACTGAAACTACGAAAAATTAAATGTCAGCCCAAGAAAGGTGAGAAAATCCTGTATGGATATGGGAACAGTAAACCACTGAAAACAGTTGGAACTTTCGTAGCGGACATCTGTGTAGACGACCGTCAAATAGCAGTTTGTTGTGACTGAAGGTCAAAGTCAGCCATTGTTGGGTAAAGATTCAGCAGAACAACTTGGTGTTTTAAGGTTAGGACATGCAGTAAACACTGTGAAAACACAACTAGACAGCAGCATAGTGAATTAATTAAGAGACAGTTCCACAGGATTTGGAAAGCTAAGAGATTTTCAGCTGAAAATTCCTACTGATACCTGTGCGACCTGTAGCACAGCAAGTAAGACGTGTACCCTTCCAGCTAAGAGACAAATTAGAAAACAAACTAAATGAGCTAGAAAAACTCAATATCATTGAGCGAGTAGAGGGGCCAACAACCTGGGTATCCCCAGTTGTAGTAATACCGAAGAAAAATGGAGACATCCGGCTTTGTGTCGACATGAGACAGGCTAACACTGCAGTATTACGTGAGAGACACCCTATACCTACTATAAACTGGACATTAGATGGGCATATCACCAAGTTGAATTAAGTTCTGAATCCAGAGAGATCACGACATTTGTAACACATAAAGGACTGTATCGTTACAAAAGCCTTATGTTTGGCGTGAGTTGTGCTCCTGAAATATACCAAAGACTAATTGAGCAAGTTCTTCAAGGCTGTGAAGGCATTACAAATTTACAGGATGACATATTTGTACACGGACCGAATCAGGAAGAGCATGACCGTCGATTGAGACATGCATTACAGAAGATCCGTGAGAAAGATCTGACTTTAGTTGAAGACAAATGCAAGTTTAACATGTCTACTCTTACTTTTATGGGTCACGTGATGTCAGAGAGAGGTATCAGTCCAGCAGGGGAACAACTCAGAGCAGTTGTGAACAGCAGGGCACCACAGAATGCCAGCGAGGTAAGAAGTTTTCTAAGACTAGTCAACTTCACCGCACGATACATTCCAGACTTGGCAACAATATCAGAACCTCTAGAAAGTTAACTAGAAAGAATCAACCATTTATCTGGGACCAGGCAACACAGAAATCATTTGATGAGTTGAAGCGGAGACTAGCCAGTGCAAAGATATTATGTTATTATGACAAGACAGCCGCTACACAAGTGATTGCTGATGCCAGCCCAGCCAGTTTAGGCGCAGTACTCGTCCAGAACCAAAATGGTGAAGACAGAGTAATTTCGTATGTTAGCCGCAGCTTGACAAATGTAGAGCGTAGGTACTCCCAGACGGAAAAGGAAGCGTTGGGACTAGCGTGGGCGTGTGAAAGACTTTACACCTACTTGTTTGGAAAGACTTTTGAACTATTGACTGACCACAAACCTTTGGAGTTGATATATTCCCCAAAATCCAAACGAAGCGCGAGGGTAGAGAGGAGGATTTTACGTCTACAGCCATATACTTACAAAGTTCGACATATTTCAGGACACAGTAACATTGCCGACTCATTGTCATGACGTCTCCGTGAAAATACAGACAAATCACAGGAGCCCAGTGATGGGGAGGAATACATTTTGTTGCTTTTGTTGCTGAGATTGCGTTACCAGTCAATATTCCGACTCCCACATTTGAGAGACAGTCAGCAGTGGATCAAGAACTTACTAATGTGAGAAATTGTATGCGCACAGGCAGTTGGGATAATTCACCAACAGGATATAAAACAATTCTGACTGAACTTTCAATATTAGGACAGTTAGTATTTTGTGGACACAGAATAGTAATTCCCAAAGCTTTAAGGACGCAAGTTGTGAACCTTGCTCATGAGGGCCATCAGAGAATCATGAAAAGCAAACAGAGATTGCGCAGTAGTATATATGGTGGCCAGGTGCAAATAAAGAGATGGAAAATAAGTGCAAATCATGTCATGGGTGCCAATTGGTTTCACGTCCAACAGTACCAGAACCAATTCAATCAACTCCATTACCGTCCGGCCCCTGGCAAATGGTAGCAGCAGACATATTGGAACCACTTCCTGATGGTAACCATATTCTTGTAGTAGTAGATTACTACAGCCGTTTCTTTGAGGTTGACATGATAAAGACAACGGATTCAGGAATACTGATTAAGAGCATGGAGAAAATGTTCTGTACGCATGGTTACCTAGAGTCTTTGAAAAGAGATAACGGAGCAAATTTCTTTCTATCGGAGTTCAAGTCTTATCTGAAATAGTATGGCATTGACCACAAGCTCACTATACCGTTGTAGCCACAAGCAAATGGTGAAGTGGAAACGCAGAACAGGACACTACTGAAATGTATGAAGATCGCTCAGGCTGAAGGGAAGGATTGGAAGAAGGAACTGCATCATTTCTAATTGGCCTACAGATGAACTCAACACAGTACAACAGGTGACACTCCTTCTGAATCGTTGTATGGACGAAACATTCGAACCAAGATGCCTCAACTGATAGCTCATCAGAAAACTGTACATGACACGACTGTTCGTGATACGGATTGTGAACGGAAACAGAAAAGTGAGGACAACGTAGACCACATGACGACATGCCCAACCAAGTGACGTTTTACCTGGAGATACTGTTGCGTTACAACAAAAACGGAGGAACAAACTATCAACCAGATATGCATGCTGACGTGCCTTACGAACTTGTCGACAAATTTGGAAACCAGTTAACACTGAAGTCAACAGAACGTGTCCACTACGAGCGAAACTCATCACATGTACACAAATATAAGGACGATCCTACAGAACCTCTAAATAGTCGCTTCCGTGCAAGTGAGTCAGAAGTTCAGCAGAGCGGGGTTGTGAATGACGACAGTTCTTGTGACGAGACTGAAACTTTGTGTGAACCATCAAGTGTGAGATCACGTCGTGACAGACGACCTCCAAAATATCTCCAGGACTATGTGGTGTAGACTATATATATTCTGCTAGTGACTTATGGGGCAGAATAATCCCCGTAACCACAGAGAGTCTATGAAGCAGCCTACTTCATCCTCATATTTTTCCTTAAGTTTATCACAATTGATTTTGGTTAATATAAAGTATGAAGCAGCCTACTTCATCCTCATATTTTTCCTTAAGTTTATCACAATTGATTTTGGTTAATATAAAGTTTAAGACATTTTTCAAAGTGATTATATTTAATGGAAATGACATTATTGAAACGAATCATCAGTGACATTGTGAAAGTGACTTTATAAGTTGACCCCGTGTTTCTTTAGTATGTCTTTCAGAAGATCTAAGAAAAAAGGAAAAGGATAACTGTAACTTGTTTTTAAAAAGGGAGAGATGTAATGTACCGTAACATACATGCAAAGTCCGTACCTGAGAACAAGTATAGTTTTTGAAACTCCCGATTGGTTGTACGTTCGGGTAATGGCGGAATACAGTTTGAATGTGTTAGATCACGGTGTCATCTTGCCCTTTAATGTTGTTTAAATTCTGGTATCTACTTCCCCAAACATAAAAACATGGACCTCTTCGGTGGCATAATGGTCAGAGCGCCCGCCTCGAAGATGGAACACCCGGTATCAAACCCTGGCCGGGTCATACCCAAAACGTTAAAAATGGTACTTGTTGCTACCTCGCTTGGCGCTCAGCATGAAACATGACTGGTCGACCCTGTTCCAATATAATGTGACTGGGCGGGGTGTGATATCTGGTGCCTTCGGCATGGTACTTCAGTGGCAGCAGCACTTTGGCGGCCTTGACTCGCACTGCCACAAGAATACACAGTAAATGTATACTCACCTAAAGACTCCTCGTCGTCATATGACTGAAAATGTTAAGTTCCACGTACCTAATTCATTCATTCAATCTTGTAACATGGCAGCAATTGTGCCTTTGCTTGTGGTGTAACAGCACATTATGACAATATTTCTATCATATTGTCTGTAATAGGTGTGGGCGATGTGCAGGTTGGGAATGATTTTGTCTGTAATGGGTGCGCGACTTGCAGGCCGGGAATGCGTTTGTCTGTGATAAGTGAGGCGGAGCTGGCGGGGAAGGCGTTTGTCGGTAATAGGTGGGGCGAAGTGCAGGAGGGGAATGCGTTTGTCTGTAATAGGTTGGGTCTAATGGGCGAGGGATGCGTTTGTATGTAATAGGTAAGGTGTAATGGGTGAAGGCCTTTGTCTGTGATGAGTGTGGTCTACTGTAGATGGAGGTTGCGGTTGTCTGTAATATGTGACACGCATTGAATGAATACACCTGCTGTGACACTCCACCCATAGGTGGAGTGTAAAGAGTGAGGGATGCATTTGTCTGTAATAGTTGGAGTGTAATGGATGAGAGATGCGTTTGTTTGTAATAAGTGGTGTGTAATGGGTTCAGAAAGTACTTGTTTGTAACAGTGTTGGTAGTCATTTTCAAAGTATTGGCTCTTGTTTGAAAGTGTTGAACAAGGCAGCAGCTGCGACACTACACCCATAGGTCGGATGTAATGGGTAAAGGATGCATTGGTCTAATAGATGGGGTGTAACGAGCGAGTGATCGATTTGTCTGCAATGGGTGGCGTGAATGAGAGTTGCAAGCATTTTTCTGTAATAGGTGGGATATAATGGTTGATGGATGCGTTTATCTGTAAAAGGTGGGGTGTAATGAGTGAGAGGTGCGTTTTTCTGTAAGAGGTGGGGTGTAATGAGTGAAAGGTGCGTTTTTCTGTCATCGATAGGGTGTAATGGGTGGTGGATGCGTTTATCTGTAAGAGGTGGGGTGTAATGAGTGAGAGGTGCGTTTGTCTGTAATAGATAAGATGTAATGGGTGATGGATGCGTTTATCTGTAAGAGGTGGTGTGTAATGAGTGAAAGGTGCGTTTTTGTGTGATCGATAGGGTGTAATGGGTGATGGATGCGTTTATCCGTAATAGGTGGGGTGTAATGAGTGAGAAGTGCGTTTTTCTGTAATTGATTCGGTGTAATGGGGGGGAGGATGCGTTTGTCTGTAAGAGGTGGGGTGTAATGAGTGAGAGGTGCGTTTGTCTGTAATCGATCGGGTGTAATGGGCGATGGATGCGTTTATTTGTAAGAGGTGGGGTGTAATGATTGAGAGGTGCGTTTGTCTGTAATCGATCGGGTGTAATGGGTAATGGATGCGTTTATCTGTAAGAGGTGGGGTGTAATGAGTGAGGGATTCGTTTGTCTGTAATAGGTGGGGTGTAATGGGTGAGGGATTTGTTTGTTTGTAATGGGTGAGGGATGCCAGATGCGACCCCCCCCCCCCCACCACCACCACTGTGCACTGACCATCACTCGGCTTGTTTTATGTAATAGACCTTGAAGTAGCTGTAGGTGTCCTATTCATGTGATCATGTAAACAGTACAAACGTCTCAATATCAAGGCTGACCTTTCAGGGAGGAAGTACAATGATTGGAAATTTTAAGTCCCTACTCGACCCTACGCGGGATTTAATCCGGCTCTTCCGATTACATTTCTCGATGGATGAGGAGTTACGTAACGTATTTAATTATGATTTACGAACGCGTGTTGTGAGAAAGATGGTCACCTCGATTGATGTGGGTTGACATATTAGCGGAAACAGCATGATCGTCAGAAGCAGTGTACGTGTATACTGGGGATAGAGATTACGGGTGCCAGTGAGAGGAACCACGGGACATATGATAGACATATAACTGTTCGAACTGCTCGTTGTTCATAAATCATGTGGTCTGTGAAAGGTGGGACGGAAAACATGTCATATTGAGGATATAAATAATGTTGATGAATATTCACTGAAACATGATTGGATCCCGAAATACCGTTAGATATTGGTTTAGTCTTTATATTCTGACCTTCGTCACATCCCACGTTATTACTTTTATACGCTTCCTACGCATACTATGGATGGTTTGGTTATTAATGTATCAATTCTTCTTACTGCTATTCAGGCGCTGGCCGTTCGATGGATTGTCCACATTATCACTGTTTCCTTGAATGTATCAGAAAATGTGTAAAATTCACCATAAATCCGAAGGAATAATGATCTTTTTTGTGGTCAAATCATTTTTTTGTTGTTAAATCATGTTTTTGAGGTAAAATCAGCATTGGCCGAGATTTATGTTTTGGTTTGTTTTGGTTTTATTTTGTGCTGTCCACCCAGATAGTCCCGGTGGGGTCAAGTCTAGCCTTTCTGGCACTTTTATTCACCTATAGCAGGACCCGACTAAAGTCATGTATGGATCAGGACGGTGGCAGATGCTCCCTTTACAAGTGTCAAAACCCTAGACAGAACCCAGGGATATTGGCCCCTTCCATTTCCTCTTACCTATAAATGTGATTAATTATTTACTAGGCCTCTTTGCACTTTTCCGCGTGCCCAGTTCTGTCCTTTGTCGCCGGTAGTACCTTCTATACATCAAAGCCACCGGGTAATGGGAGTTGCTTTTTATATTTTTGGAGGACTAATGTTAATGTTCACGGGTAGCTCTGTTTGAAACGTTTTTATCTAAAGTTTCCAGCAGTTAAAATCGTTTTGCTGCCTTTCAGATGGGAAGATAGCTTTGAAAAGAAATATGTCTTCGTCAGTACCCACTGTTTTTCACTGTTTTTCAGAAAGGGGGAAAAGGAACGTGCAACATCTGTATTCCAGTTTGCCATTAAAACTAGACTTGTTGACCCCTGACTGTGTTGTATATAAGGCCAGTACACGGGGTTTATTGCGTGATAAGCGATTTTGTGACTTTGACACTTTACATTGTTTTGCTTTCATGTGATTATATTAAATTAATAGAATAAATGAACTCAGAAAACACCATTAAAACACGTATTGTCCAGTTACTTAAATGAGTTCGATTCCACTTAGCATTTACTTGGAACTCCTCGTGTCTTATGCGGGATTCTTGCATGCCACAATAGGGATAAAGGACAAATATTTAAATTTTGTTGTACATACTCACAGTTTTGTAGATAAAGCGGTAATAAATTGTATTAGCCAAGAACAGTCTGCTTATAAGTGCTAACGCACTGTGTTAACTAAAAACATTTTTTTCTGCTTTCAGGAGAAGCGGTTACTGTAACAATCTCCAGAATGTTACAGTATCTCACTCTGTTGCTGACTTGGGGCCTAGTCATCTCGGTACCACCCAAAAACCCCAATGAATTTGAAAACCCCTCAAGTGGTATACAGGAGACGAAAGGTAGGCCTATGTCTTACATACTTCATATTGCGTGAGACGATTTTCCTGAAGTCACATGCGTCAGATTTAATGTGCGAACTGAGTTACCTTATGTTACATGTAGGTTGCTTTATATTCTTTTTTGTTACATTTGGTTAACAGTATTTCAAATCTATGTTGCTTATTGTTTAAAGTTTAAAGGCAGACATAAAGCAATTTCTTGTTCACACTGGATACTGGTCATGGAAACCGTTAAATTGCTTTTAAGTTCGTGTTTACAATTCGCCGATAGTATGCTAATCATTTCTGATTTTTTTATATTATTTAAATGCGTATTCCAGTTTCTTTTATCACAGTGTGTGACAGTTTCCATGTGTACACAAAGTGAATTCGAATGTCACGGTATGATGTATTTGTGTACAGAAAAAGTGCTTTGTAGCCGGTGTCTGTAGAAACATGTATTCTATTCGACCATTCTTTATTTTTGTCTAAATGCCAGTAAAGAACTGCTAAGCGTAATCCCAGGCAGATATATTGCATGTCAGCTTATCCACTATATTGATCATCACTGCATGCGCGAGGCTGTAAGCTCATATTTTAATTAAAGAAATCGTGCAGCACTGCACATTTGTTTATAGCTCCGTGACTAGATACACAGTTACATACGTTCTCCTTCCAAGTGGACAATCTCTAAGGCACGCTTATGTACAAACCAAAGCTGCACGTACCTGAATGAAACTGCAGACGGGCACCTGCTCTTCCAATGGACGATTTACAATAGTACACCAGTATAGCAGACCTTATGGCTTAATACTCGCAACTGGAGCTTAAAATATACATACTGGATGACTACAAATGTTCGCACTTTAAAAACTGTTTTGAGTTAGACCACGCATTTAACACTTTCTGAAATTATCCTGACGTGAAATGATGGCTAACTCATCCCATTTTCTATCCTTTAGAATTACTGGTCTGTTCGTCCTCCATAACCATGCCGAATTTAACTGAGGAGTTGACTTAATCGCAACAGTCATTCCTTACATTTGCCCTCCTCAGTTTGACCGTATGAAACCACACAACTTGCCAGTTATGCTTTGCACGATATTGTGACGAAGAACAGAAACGATGGATTTCGTGTTTTAAGTGTACAGATTTCAGCTTTACGGTGTAGGGAAGAGATGAAGAGATTTGGTACACGCACTGTTACTTGGAATCCATGTAATGTGACTTCACGAATTTTTCACTTGATTACCATTCTCAGTTGTATTACCTACTTTTATTATAGCTCTTTAGTAGCTTAAGAGGGTTCGGTATCTTTGACAGTAAATTAGGTCAGAGTTGCCTGTTGGTCGTTACTAAGTGATTTGTCTCGCCTTTTTTACGCCGCTTACACGAAAAGTGAAGCGATTCGGTCCTTTTATCTGTATTGCAGCGCCTTGTACGAATTGAGACACTTTTCAGTACAAACTCTTGATAAACTCTCCACAACCTCTGTGCGATCCAAAGCATTAAGTTTTCTTCTGAATGATTCCTCTTGAAGATTGCAGTGAACAGGATTACACAAACGAATCACGTGACTTACAAAGCAAGCGCCATTTTTAGACGGGCTTTCTTACTGGCTGAATATTCCATAAAAAGATATCACGCGGCGGCATGACAAGAAGGTTGTCAAGAATTATTTGAATATAAAGTCCAATTTATTTAGATTAATGACAGTTTTTTGAGGTCTTTAACCCAAAAAGTTCCCAGATATCTCAACGAGAACCATCTTTAGTGAATTACATGGCGATAACCACACCGTAGGAAATAATCCCTAGCAGACGCTGTAGATGGTATGGTGGTTTACATCGACAATAATGCTACTGTGGGTCTATCACGCTGTCTACTTGAGGGGCAGTTTAGCTGCTTCCCATCCACTTTCCTAAAACCCACCAAATTCTTCGATCAATACAAATATTATCTTAGTCTTAGGCGGATAGCCGAAGAGCAGACAGGCATGCAGCGTCTCTCATACGGGGGTTGGCATAGAAGAAAGTCATTGAGAAGCACCAGAAACCATCGACCCAGATAAGCTCATTTATCAGATTATATATCTGGAGACCAAATACAGACGGGAATGAGATGCTGTCAGCAGATAATAGATATCGCATACAGATCTACTTTTCAACAATAAAAACGATTTAATGACCGTAGAAGAGAGTTCAATGACGTATCCTTATCCGTCAGATAACCAGTCAAATATTTAAGTGTCAGAGTAACCTTTTACGTCCCACGACCGATTTGGGATGTCTTCGTACTTTTTCACATATTTACTCGTAGCGTCAACGCGTTTATGGCCAGCTTTTATCTTACAAGACTGGATATGAATTTTAAGACTAATAATGATGGCTAAATTTTATTACTTATTAGCTATAGGAATATTGTCACACTGGATCGGTGTAAAATTATAATTGCATGTTTATTGCTATCGTGTTGTAGTACGATATTTTATTCCATTCATGTCATATCGTACTGCATGTAAAAACAACGTTTAATCATGAAATATCTCAGTTTTAAAACTAAATATCTAAATTAATAAAGATGAGGTCAAATGCTTTGGAGCTTGACTGACGTATATGAAAAAGTATTAAAATTGCTTATGAAAGATGACAGAATTGTTCAGAAGTCAGGTTTTCTTTTAAAAACTAAAACGGAAGATTGATTAGCCGATTAGCAAGAAAACAAATCCACCCAGGGAAGCAGTTTGAATGTAGGTCACGTCCAAAGGATTTGACCATAGTTCTGACAAAATTCAATCCACCGCTGTGAGTGAAAAATGAGGGGTCACCATAAGTGTCATGAAATCATTAAAGATTAATAATTACCTCTTAATAAAATGTGGTTTCAGAAAAGCACGTCATTGTAAGTGCTCTGATAACCGGAACGGTGGTATGGCGTGACATTACATCTGCTGTCACTTTGTATCACTTTAACTACATGGTGCTTTTTGCAGAGGAAACAAAAGGAAAGAGAAACGGGTCGGCAATTGTTTCGGATAGTAGTCAGTATAGATTAGTAGATTATATAGCCTACTTCTGGTAAAATTATTTACTTACTACATTTCATTCTATATTTGATGGCCTTGATTCTTTTGGTGGTATGTTTCTCTAACCGTTTCTTCCACAATGGGCTCTTAAAGGCACCTCTTCATTCATCACGAGAAGGATAAAACGTCTTTAATTTCCATATTAATCATTCCTGGCGGGCATCATCCTAAGGCATAACGTATATATAAATGTAGAAAACTCTGTTTTAGGGTGTGCTTACCGAGGCCAAAGAGGGAGCCACTTTGACCCCTGTATCACTGACGCGCCATTAGTGGCCTCCCTCAGAGCCCGTGAGCATGTGTTCATCGTCAGAGTGCGGACACGCTTTGACCTTCAGACTGACTCGTGGTAAAGTGGTCCACTAGTGATGGACAGTTTGGCCAAATGTCAACGGATGAACACAGAAAAGGGGCAAGCTGCCTGCCACCGAGGGGCCTTATTTGGCCTGAATTTACAACGCTGACCGAGCGGACTTATTTATAATTTACAGGCAATCATCTTGGTTCAAAATATACGTGACAGGTCGTCGTACGAGGCTTTGTAACCCCTACCACGGTGTACAGACATTATCCAACAAATAATGACTATGCAATGTTCATAATACTCGGACGATTGGCTCTGACCTTCCAAATAATACTTCCAGTCAGGTTTCAGTTGGATTCGCCTCCACGAACAAGGAATTTAAAGTGTTGTCTTACGTTATACAGAGAACTTGTGAAAGGAAATTTAATTTTGAATACACAAATTCACTATAAACTGTTTAAATCCGATAAAAACGTCACCAGACTCAATTTTTGACGATATTCAAGACATTTTTTTCGACCGCAGTCCGTCGTTGTATACAATAAAATAATGTTGATTCGGACGTAATGAACCAGCCAAGCAAATAAACCAGCGAAAAAAGAAACAAGTACCCTTACCACGAAGCATTCAATTTAACTACAGTTCTTTTTTCTGTAATAAAGGATGTCGCAGTACCTGGTTAAAGGTTAGACCTCTTCTGAAACTAATGTTCAGATTGTTCAAAAACGTTTTTATAATTGTTTTCCAAAACCATTGAAATAAACGATAATCTAGGAACAAGTTACCGTTGTTGGCAGGTAGCGCAGAAAAACACTCGATAATTGGTTTGGCGCCATGTTTAGAATAGTCCTTTTCACTTACAGATTGTTATGGCTCTTGCGCAGACGTGATAATGTGTCTGACATAGGTCTGTAGCTATTCCTAGAATATCTCTATACTGCATACCGTGAAAAAATAAGAGAACCTGTTTTTCCGAACACTCCCAGCTCGTGATTCTTACATCGTGATAAAGGCCTGTTTCATCAAGCGCTATTCACTCCTGAAATGTTATTTTTATAAATCAATGGTAGCTTAAATACAACAACTTCACTTCACATTAACTATGGGAGAGCTTTTTGCTGCAGGGTTTCAGTTTGCACATTATTATAGCACTACAAAGCAATATATGAAGTGTTTTGTGTCTGTTGTTGTCTGTGTGTACTATTTTCATTCGGAATTTGCACTGTCTTGTTAATGCTTTTGAGGAGTAAACTTTAACAACGCAGAAGTTCCCCTTCCACTTCACCAACCTACTAGACATTGTCATTGGTTCCAGTTAAACACCTAGTAGTTGTTTTAAAATCCATTTATATAATCACCGAAGTTAGCATAAAATGAGAAATTAAGGTATGAATTTGTTTAACATCTTGGATTGCGCACTATTCTAGTTTGCAGCAATGGGTCTTTTGGTTGAGCCTTGTCACTGTCTCTTTAAGTGGCTAACCTGTTAAGTGGGATCTGTACAGTAGGACGGCAAAACTAATCTTTGAATATCATATCCAGAATTAAGCCCACGTCGTCAAATTACAAGCTAATACAACCGTAATGACGTTTTATAAGCTTAGTTTAACCATTATTATCATCTTCCTTTGAGACGTAACGTGAAGACGATGAATCCATTTGCAATAATAAACCCAAGTATTGATGTATGTTCTACGTCCTTATTGGCCTGGAAGAGAGACTGGACATGTATTGCTGTGGTTGGATTTACTGTTGTACTTTGGGCGTGACCCAGACTTATGTATCACGTAACTTCACTATGATTAACGTACAGAGACGCTCTTTGTTTTCGATTCAGACGAAATAATTCAATTGATTTTCCCATTTCAATGAGTTAACCTACAGTCATCTCAATCTGTCCCACTTGGTCTAAAGCCCAATAACTCAGAGAAACAAGCCAAGTCAACTTTTTCCACCTACGCATACCCTATAATTACAAAATTTACCTCAGGAATCTGACACTCTGCCAAAGACAAATTTTGGCTAATATTTTATCTGAAAGAATTATTGGTCGGCTATGTGAAAGCTAATTATGCTTAAATAACAGTGGTTCTACTTTCAGTCTGTTTAGTAGTAAAATGTTTACTTGACACAGCAATGACCACCAATGAAAACGCCTTCGTGAATCTAAATAATGGAAACGCCAACGTGTATGCAAACAATTTATAAGCGCTCAGTTGGAATTTGAATTTGAGACTGGAAATGGATTTTCTACTCTGGCTCCTCATTTCTCCTTATTAGCGGCTCACTCCTTTCTCAACAGCGGTAGTATACATGGAGAGGTTGGAACATTATGTTACATGACCGTTTAACATGGTTGCTATAATAAACCCTTGACATCATGCAATAGTGTATGTAAGTCCAATATCCTAATGTATAACAGCCGTTCCGGCCAGTTTATAACATGACAAGGGAACAGGCCGATCAACCCGACGTGGTATAAACGTAATTGAACAGCGGTGGGAAATGTACACATATGGGGAATCAAGGGGAACCTTATTTTTTCCAAATCCCGTTTTCATCATCACGTCCGGGGAACCTAATGGTTTTCAGGGCTGTATATTGAGCGATCGATTCCTGATAGTGTTATGCTTGAGCGCTTAGCAGAGGAGGGAGATTACAAACAAATTAGCCTCCCGCACAGAAGAGCTGCACCACGAATCTCACCCGGCTTGACATAACATGTTCAGGAGACGAAATTGGCCTCATGCTTTTTTGTTCCACTTTTTTTGATTGTAAAGTTCGAATCACTTAATATGGTTCCTAACCTGTGACATTACAAAGACTTCACATCAAACTAGGAGTGATCCAAGCTGTCATTACTAATGGCATGTAAAATAGACAACTCTCACTGTTTCAAAAATGTTTTCCCCCGCAATACCATGCATTCTTATTTTAGCTCAAAAGCTTTTGATCATGTATATACACATGTATGGCAATTTGTGGCCTTCTACTCGGTTCACAGCTGGCGTACACATTTCCTGTCAAACGACACACCTATACAACCTATAAACCGCAGTATGCCAGTTGCCATTCGGTGGACGGAAAAAAGGTCACCAATAGTCACGGTAAAAGAACGCATGTACAGTACACCTTGCCAGGTGTGAAGGTTCCTGATCAGTGTCTACACATCTACACGTCACTGGCAGTGTGAACAACATCTACCTCTGTCTTCACCAGACCTAAAAGTTTCCACATAGTAGTGTTAAGGTGGCATCTGAAATTCTCAGAGAAAGCATAATGACTGATAGAAGCCCAAATATAAGAAATCCATCTAAAATACGCCCGTAGGTCGTCAATGGATTAACCCGGGAAAGTTCAGGAAATACAATATTTTGAGATAGACTAGCTGATATTAAGGGTCTATTGAATATATTTAAACATCAGGAATTGTTCGGTAATTCTACTAGGTCTTTGACAGTATGGAAGGAATTGCATCCCGGCGATATCCTGGCTGCAGCATATGTTAGATTAACATGAAGTAAAATTTGTTACTTTTGTATTCAGACATGCCTAATAGAGGAAGACCCAAATGGGTAAAAAGTAGACTGCATTTTTTTTAGGCGATCGTTGTTCCTGGACAATATCCATGCACAAAATAGCTTCGAGGACAACATTGCTATGCGACTTACTTTATGAAAAGGGAAGAGAATCTATTTTGTAAATGTTAATCAGAAATGCACCGTACGTCACAGCTATTTGTTAACGTCTACTGTTTGCGCCCCATGTTACAGTTATATGTTAACGGCTATCGTTCGAGTGACAGCCACTTTTTTGTGAGAAAAGAGGCGTCTGTAGCAGCTACTATTATGTCTTAACGGCTAACATTTTACCGTCAACCACTTCAGTGACACAAGAGGCGCTGTACGGCAGCTATGTCTTAATGGTTAACGTTTCGGCGTCGTTCACTTTCGTGTAACAAGACGCGCCGTATGCCAGCCCTGTCTTAACGCCTAACGTTTTACAGTCATCCACTTTCGTGAGACAAGAAACGTGTGTGTAGCAGCTATGTCTCAACGTTCAACGTTTTAGCGTCATTCCCTTTTGTGACTCAAGAAACCCTTTGTGCAGCAGTTATGTCGTAAAGG